>NC_092872.1:105812816-106115846 GCF_028372415.1 Notamacropus eugenii | reverse complement strand
TCTGTATTTTACGCTATGGTACCTCATTATCCTAGCACTCTGTCTGCCCATCCATTACTTTCCATAGGCCAGTAAACATATTTTCCTCTTCTTAACAACCACACCTACCTGAAAGTCTTGTCCCTCTAAAATAACTTCTATTTATGCAGTGCTTTAAGGTTTGCAAAATAATTTAAGTATCTCATGATCTCCTCACAACAAATATATGAGGTAGGTGCTATTATTATCCTCATTTTATAGATGAGGAAACCAAGGTAAGCATGTTACATGACTTACCCAGGGCCACACAGCTACTAAATGTTTGAGGCTGGATCTGAATTCAAGTTTTCCCAGCTTCAAATTCAAGTCCACCTAGCTGCGACTGTCTCTCCCCGTACCCTCTATTTCATTAGTTCAACATTTAAACATACAGCTTGCAGATTTTTGAAAGAGTCTCTACCATTTAGAATGTTAAATAATTTGCCCATGCAGAGGCCTTGTTAGCATGGGGAACTGAGAAATTTAGTCCATCCATTTTCAGATACTAGACTAGGGTCACCAGGAGTTAATGTTCCTTTCAGAGGGTCTTTTTTTTGGAGGCAGTTGGGATTAACTGACTTCACCAGGGTCACACAGCTAACAAATATCAAGTGTCTGAGGCTGGATTTCAACTCAGGTCCTCCGGATTCCAGAGTCAGTGCTCTATTCACTGTGCCACCTAATTGCCCCTCAAAGTTATTTTCATAATATTAAGATGTCTGGATTTCTAATATCATAAATGTAAAAAGATATGACCCATATAAACAAAAGCTCTTTGGAGAGGTTCTCGGCAATTCCCGAGAGTGTAAAGAGGTCCTGAGACCAAAGAGTTTGAGAATACTGATCGCCGTCAAGTCCTTTCTTTTAGATAAAGTCAACAAGCATGTAGAGAGTGCTTCCTCTGTGCTGGGTATTGTGCTACGTGCTGTAGATAAAAAGTAAAAGAAAAATATGATCCCCGTCAAAGAGGAAGACAATATACATATAATTGTATGTAAAGGATACATAATAGTGTGAACATTAGGTAATCTCGGAGGAAAGGTGCTATGGTGAGGGTGCAAACTGGTCATCTGACCTTGGATCTAGGAGTGAAAGACCAGACAATGACCCTGTCAAAAGAGAAAGTACAGTGTCTAGTCTTGAAACTTGTGACTACTGCAACTATTTAATGATTGTTAGACATTTGGCTGGCTTAAGCGAGGTATAGAAAGTTGTGTCTACTTGCACTGGTAGAGGGGAACTCCCTACATGATAGCTAATAATTAGCTATTATACAAAAATAGCTTACCTTTATCTAACCCTTTAAAGTTTGCAAAACATTTTACAAATATAATCTCATTTGATCCTTGCAACAACCTTAGCAGGTAGGTGCTCTTAATTATCTCCATTTTACAGATGAGGGAACTGAGGGCAGTGGAACTGATCTATTTCCTATTCTTACCTCTATGTACAGAAGATGGAAGTAAGGGCAGTAAGGAGTGGAAAATGAATAGGGAAGTATGACAGGAAGGGATGAAATGTACAGTTTCATGGGAAACTGGGAATGAAGGGAACAGGATTAAGAGAACAATTTATACAATGACAATAATGTTATAAATAAAAAACAAGGTCTGAAAGACAGAACACTGTTCAATGTAATGATAAAACAAAATCCAAAGAACTAAATATAAAGCATGCCTCTGCTGCCAAAGAGGTGATGATGGACTTAAAAAATCAAAAATCAAACTTTTTCTTTGACTTGCCCAATATGGGGATCTGCTTTTGCTACATTATGCGGCACATGTTGCTTTTTTTTTTCTTTACTGTTCAATTGGGAGGGAAGAAGTAGAAGGGACTGACAGAGTCATGCCCTATTCTTTATGGCAGATAGGTGACACGGTGGATAGCACACTGGACTTGCAGTCAGGAAGACCTGAGTTCAAATGTAACCTCAGATACTTATTAGCTTTGTGATGCTGGGCAAGTCACTTTAACCTGTTTGCCTCAATTTTTCCAACTGTAAAACGGGGATAATAATAGCACGGTAATTGCAGGGTTGTTTTAAGGATCAAATGAGATCATATTTGTAAAAGATGCTTAGCATAATATCTGGCACATAGTAGGTGTTGTAGAAAGGCTAATTTCTCTCTCTCCCTTCCCTGTTCCCTCCTTCCCTTTATGGATCACCATCAAAATTTCCTCTGGCTTTCTCTCACCCAGGCAGAGTTCCTCACCTTTTTGGGGGGAGTCCTAACACAGTCCCTGAAGTTCCACTTCCCTGGGACAGAAAATGAGACAAGCTGACTAATACCTGTTGGAAGACAAGGAAAGATCTTGGTCCTTCAGCAGGTTGTATCACGTTTAAAAGTAGGGAAGATTTGGGTTTGAATCCTGCTTCTGACACTACCTATACGAGCTTGGGCAAATTATTTGATCTCTGTTTTCTTTAAGCAACTCTCTAGAATTCATTAACTAACCCATCTTATAAGCTGTGATTTTCATTAGTGGAGGGAAATCTCATATATGAAGTCTCCTATGTTTATTGATGAAATGGTAGGTTGAGGTCTACTGTACATATCGTTTATCCAGATTTTTAATGAAGCATTTGACAAAGTCTACCATGTTTTTCCTGAGGAAAATATGGAAGAATATGGTCTTGATAATAATATGGCTAGATATCCTCAGAACTGATGGAATGACTGGATGTTAAGACATTATTAACAATTCAATGCCATCTCAGAAGGAAGGAGGTCTTCAGTGGAATACCCCAGGAGCATATGCTTGGTACGTTCTGTTTTAATATTTTGGTCAATAACTTGGACAAACTCTAAGGTCAAATTTAACAGGGCTAAATATAAAGTATTACACTTTGGTTTGAAATGTATCTCTCCTGCCTTATATCTATGAAGTTAACGTCAAGTCTAGATAACTTCTCTGACAGATCTGGGGATTTTAATGACCCATGCGATCAATTACTCAACATTATGACATTATAGCCCAACAAACTAAATGTAGTCTTAGGTTATGTTGAGAAGAATATTCCGTAGAAGGAAGGAGTTAACAATCCCATTGTACTCTGGTCTGAGAGTACAACTGTTTTCACTTCTGGGTACTACATTTTAGTAGTCTCTTGTTTATCAACTAGAATGAGAGTCAGTTCGAAAGCATTTGTTAAGTACCTACTATGTACCAGGCACTGAGTTAACCATTAGGGACAGAAAGAAAGCTAAAAGACAGTCCTTGCTCTCAAGGACTTCCCAGTCTAATGGTGAAGATAACATGCAAACAACTGTCTACAAACATGACATATACAAGATAAACTGGAGGTAATCCTCAGAGGGAAGTCACTAACATGATATCATACAAGAAGGACCTGTGAAAGGAAATAAAAATTTTTAACTTGGAAGAGGACATAAAGGGGGTGATAAAATGTTGTTTTGACACAAAGGTCTATGATTTGGAAAAGGGATTATATTTATTCTGCCTGACCCCAAAAGGCAGAATTAGAACAAGAGGTGGAAGATGCAGAGAAGCAGATTTTGGCTCAATACAAGGAAAAACATTCTAGAAATAGGACTTATCCCAAAAAGCAAGAACAAAACTTGGATGTCCACTTGTCAGGGTCGCTATAGATGAGGATCTTGTTCATGGCTGGGGGGGTTCTTAAACACGGGCCCATGAACTTGTTTTTCAAAATAATTTGATAACCATATTTTAATAACTGATTTCCTACATCTTTTATACATATAAAAACATTATACTGAGAAAGAGTCTATGGGTTTCACCATCTGTCAACAAAGTCCATGACACAAGGTTGAGTTCTTGCCCTAAAGACTCTCTGATGTCCCTTCCAACTCTGAAGTTCTGTGCATTTGAGGCTCAGGGAGGTTAAGCGATACCTAAAATTAAAGTTAGTTAATGGAAGAGCAGGTACTAGAATTCCAAGTCTTCTGCCTCATAGTACATCATTCTTTCCAAAATGCCATGTTACTACTTGTAGCCTTATTCCACTCAAATCCTGCATTAGCAGGCCCAAGTTGATTTGAGTGGATCTATTAATAATCTTCTAGCAAAGTGTGTGTTCTCAGTGTACAAGGTTAGACAAGTCATAAAAAGCTACATTGCCCCAGTTGGAGGTAAGCTCCTTGAGGGTATGAACTAGCTTACTTTTGTGTCTGAATACCCACTACCTAGAACAGGGAGTGGCACATAATAGGTATTGATTAAATACTTATTGATTAAGCCACTCATAAATGAAAATTGGGGAGGGGGGCTGATAGTACACTCTTGGAAAACTGGTCAAGTCTATTATTTTCTGTCTCATAATGCAGGGAAGAAACCTACTGTCCAAAATTATTCTGGAAAATTTTGATATTAAGTCTTGAATATGACACAGTGGGAAAAGTTCTGAAGTGGGGGTAGTGAATTTGGTGTCATTGGATCTCAGTGGTTCTGTCACTTAATTGTATGACCTTGCACAAATCATTTAACCTCACTCTCTCCTCTCCATTTTTTTCTTTCTCTTTCTTTCTCGGCCCATTTCTTCAGCTTTAAAATAAAAAGTCTGAACTATATTACCTATAAGGTCTCTTCTATTTTGAACAAACATAGGGTTCTTTTTACATACTTTATTTAGACAGAAAAAATGGGAAATATACATTTGAATGTTTTTGCCTTAATTTTTGTATTCTTTTATTAGAATGACAGAAGGTACTCCTGACTTCTTTTTCAAGTCTCAAAATTGGCAAAAGCTCATCATACAACCTATTTTAATTGGTCACTTTAACATCATGAGAATAAAGTTCATTTTTTTATCTGATTCTATTATGACCTAAACTACAATACAGGTATTCTTACTTTGGGGTCCACAGATCCCCAAGGAGTCTGGATAGATTCAAAATGTTCTATGAACTTGGATGAGAAAAAAATAACTCCTCTCTTTTCACTAACCTCTAACTGAAATTATGCATTTCCTCTAATTATGAAAGTTATCATATCATATCATTGCCATAAGGGGGTCCAATAGATTTCATCAGCCTGGCAAAAAGGTCTATGCTACAAAAACGGTTAAGAACTCCTGCTATCATGTGATGAAATAACTCTTCAAAATGGAGAATCTTATGATCATAGGTTCATGGCTTTAGGGATGGAAAGGGTCTTAGGAGTCATGTAGTCCCAACTCCCTCAAATGAGGAATTTAAGCTCAGAGTGATTAAGTTGCATCAGTACTGACAAAGCTAGGAATTTGAACTCGGGTCCTCAGACTCCAATGACATGGATGAGATGATGAGATGGGCCACCACCTCTTCTAAGCATATATATTGTATTCTGGTCTCACTCTAGTGAGGAGAATAGCATTCTAAGATGTGCCCTCTCCCCCTACCAAAAATTAACTCAAATGCTCATTAAACACAAGACCACTTTTATTTTTGTTTCTGCAACAAAGAGGTGCTCACACTTACAAGAGAAACAAGCAAATCAACACAAATATTGAGTTCCATTTTCTCACTGAATACATAATGCTTAAGAGTAGTGATCAAGAGAAAAGCAACATTTTTGAACAGTTTTCCTTAAAAAGAAGTTTCTGACAGAATCTACAAAACCAGGTCTTCCAGAAGGAAAGCAACAGGCAGACGCTGCCACTGACCCAAGGTATCAGGAAGCACCTTAGTTATCTGGGTGTTCATGGGCACAGTGGGAATAGGGAGGACACCTTACAATACAGACTTATTTTTTCATCACTGGTGCTAAAGGTCTACTTTTGTACTTCATGAAAACAGATTCAACAGTTTCACCTTCAAGATCTCTTACCCAGCACTTTGGCATTCAAGATATAAAGGAGAGGAAGGGGTGGGGGTGGAAAATAACTAGGTAGAAGAGGAGTGGGATTACACCTAAAAGTTCTTTATCATAATTAATGTTACAGTCTGAAAAAATTTATTTATGTTTTTACATAGTTTTTCCTCTAATGACATCAAATTCAGGGACCAAGCTATTTCAATTCATCACTGTCTGAAATTATATTTGATTTAGATCAGTCTTTTTAATCTTATCTTAGCCTTTGAACAAGACACCAATTATATACCAATTAACTCAGCTCAGCTTAAAAATAATGTGAGGTCCCTGGTCTTAGAACATTCTGTTGTTACCAAGGAGACAGGGTGGCGTAATGGAAGGAACGCTGTGTCTGAGGGCAGAGGTCTTGGGTTTGATAATAGCTTCTGCAACATACTACTTACGTGACATGGGGCAAGTCCCACAAATAACTCAGTTTCCTTATCTGTGAAACGAAGACAGTTGGACTTGATAGTCTTGAAAGGTCCTTTCGGGAAGCGAGGTGGTAAAAAGCACTTTCCCTAGAGTCAGGAGGATCCTAGCTCAAATCTGCCCTCAGACACTTGACACTTACTATGTGACTGGGCAAGTCACTTAACCTCAATTGCCTCACAAAAAAAAAAGGAAGAGGAAAAAGAAGGGTCCTTTCTAACTCTATGATTCTATGATCTTTATAAATGAAAATAGCCTCAATCTTGGAAAATCCCAAAGTTTGGGCAATTATCATTGGCTTTAAAACTGTGCCCACAGGAAAGGCCTCCTGTTAGGATGCATCTAACAGAGATAGCACAATATGTGATGAACACAATGTGCCATCCTACCTTTTGGGACAAAACTCGGAGAAAGGGCTCTTGGAGGGGAAGGAGGGAGTGACCATTCAAAGTATGTTGTGGATCATGTAGCCCTCATCATGTCCTTTCCCCACAACTCCTTTAGACAGTCATCAATGTGGACTGACTGGTGGTTTCCAAAAAAATCACTATGACTCTACCACCGCTTTTGTCCTAAATGGGGAATTTCTATTTATTTAAGAGAGACTGTTTGGTTGTACATCCAATGGGTTCTTCCTTTTTCTGAAAGAGATACCAGGAGAATCTACTCTTCATTGTGCTCCTGTATTCTCTACTGCAAAATCTGTTCTTATTTAAAGCTTATTTAAAGGGCTGAAGACCAAATATAACAAAATCATAAAACAATTTAATAACCCATAACATTTTATCATCACCCCACCTGTTTCTCTGCTCAGTCTTCACATGGGCTATAAAAAAGAATAACATCTGTACTCTTTCCAATTTGTCTGCCATAAATCATATTCTCAAGTTGAAAAGCTCTTTAAAAAATCTGCTCTTTTTCATGGAAACTTCCTGTTTTACATTTAGATGTATTTTAACCTTTTCTTTCCCCAAAACAGTAATAAGCAAAACATAAGCAATTCTTGGGTGAACTGGGTGAGACTGATGGCTTTTCTATCTTATATATCAAGCTCACATTCATAAGCCTTATAATTTGCTTTCAACTCAATTTGAAAAATAAATGTCCTTTGCTCTACTTTCAAAAAACATCTTCTGCCCTCCTGAATTTAATCTTTGAAAGGGAGGGGATAAGGTTGAAAGGGATGGGGGAAGACAATCAGATTTAGAATCACAGAGCTAGAGGGGTCCTTATCATCTAATCTTTTTATTTTATAAAATGAGCAAACTGAGGCTCCTTAAGGCAGTGAATTGCTCCAGGCTACCTCTCTAGGTAGGGGCAGAGCCAGTGCTAGAAATGTGCTCTCTTGTACAGAATATGCAGTGGGGAAAAAAGCATGGAACCGAGGTCCTAATGCAGCCTTGGACACTTATCCATGTGACCTCAGACAAGTCAGTCTCTATAGGATTATTCCCTAAAAAAGGATAGAGGTTGGACTGGATGGCTTTTTGAGCTCCTCTGACCCCCTAGCTAGGGGTCTTTCCACTGCCCTATACAGACTCTCAATTTTTTTTTATTATGGATATTTTTTCCTTTATTATTCTGGATGATGGAAGAAGCCTTGGCTATTTAGTCTGTTTTCATACTCAGGTTGCAACACCATTTTTGTAAGGCAAGAAGAGCAGCATGATTCCAGAAAAATGTGAGTCTGATTAAAAAGAGGGTGTGCAATTTGAGTAGGGGTGACAACAGGTATGTGTTTTTCAAAAAGACTTGCTTAATATCACTGTCATAACTCTTTCCTGATTCTGTCAGAAAGGAAAACATTCAACATCAAGTGACACCTCGGATGGGCTTAGTGTGCTGCCATTCCGTGATTCATGAAAGCTTTTATTATTATATAATTAACCAACATTAGAAAAAGAATGTTTCTAAGTGTTGAACTTCACTTGTCACACAAGCAGATGCAATGTATAATAACACTTTCCTTGGAGAAATAAAACACAAGAAATCACAGGTGCTGGGAGTGCAGGAAGGGCAAAGGACACTAATGTTTCAAGCAGGTTCCTTTAAAGAAAACTAACAACTCCACAGCATAATAGTGTTGGAAGGAACCCCAGAGATCATGTCATCCAATACTCTTGTATTACAAACGAACAAACTAAGGCTCAGAGAAGAGGCATGATTTGCCCAGAGTCACGCAGTAATGGCAAAGCTGAGACTCAAATTCAGGTCTCCTGACTCCAAATCCAGTGCTTCTTCCACTAGACTCTGCTGGTCTTAACCTACCATCTGGGAGAAAGTTAACATTTAACAGGTACACCTACTGTCTTCCTCCCTTTTTTCATGTTGTCTGGTCATCTTGATTGCATGCTAATTCTAAATATCAATGGAAGTCAATGATCCACGTTTAAGTTCCATTTACAATTCAGACAGAAGAAAGTGTGGAAAACAAGAGCCAACAGTGGTTAGGAATATGCTACTGCTGCTTGGGACAGTGTTCATCTCCCATAAGCACTCGTTAGCCTACTTATCTTCCTGACTAACTTTAGCAAGGAGGTATAAACTAGAGTCAAAAACATCTCTTAGAAGTAGAGGCAAACTCCACCTGGCTTCTTTGAAATTTTGGAAAAACCAAGACTTATTGGGCTGTTCGGTATCTACATGCTTACCTGGTGACCTAAAAAAGTTTATTCTTTAAGGTGGGATGAAGAAATGATTCATTCTAGGAAGGTCTCTGCTTAGTAAAAGATGGATTACTTATAGAAGTCTGAAACCAGACAAAACATGATAGCTGGGTAGAATAATATGAATATATTTCAATGGATTTTCCAAAGTAGGAGACATTTTATTGATGAGCTCATAACTTTAGTTATATATATGTATATAAAGTTCTTCAATATTAGGGGTTATAAAACAAAACAAAATTAGCCTATGTGCCCCAACTGGGTACTTACTTGGAACTGTTTCTTCCTGGCTCTTATGGTTTCCAGGGCCAAAATGCATAGATATGAAAAATAGTCATGACTTTTATAAAATTAGCAATGAGTCCACAATGAGTCTATAAACAATAATACTCAAAGATTTATTACGGGGGCAAAAATTCTTTCCAAATCTAGGATATGGCAAAGAGTAATATATTAGTAAGTTTAAGTTGCTCTTAAAGCTTTTGTATCCTTCTAAATATGAAACATTAGTCAGCCAATCACCAAGCATTTAGTAAGCATTCTCCATGCGCCTGGCATTGTTAAGCACTGGGGATACAAAGAAAGGCAAAAAACAGACAAACAAAAAACCAATAACTGTGCTCAATATGGAATAAATTCAATTATAATGGATTTTAAGATAGTACCTAAGTTATCTGGTTGTACTTAAAGTCCACTGGATTGAAAATTTATTAAAATAAATAGGAGTATTTTCAGCAAAGGGTTGTCTGTTTTTAAGGGAGAGAGGGTTTTTTTTTAAAATGATATCCATTAAAAGAACACTTGAGATGTGTTTCAAAATGGCAGCTATTACTTGGTATCAGCCTTTGAAAATCATCAATTGGGACTGATAGTATGGATAGAGCTTGCCTTTAATAAATGTAACCTTTTCCAGGTAAAGTTTTGATCAATAACAGTTTTCCCATTATTTGTATGACACAAGATAGATTTGGTGATGCCCACTGGTCTTCTCTGTCTTTGCAATCTCCAATGTGTAGTCCTGTGGATAACACTACTTCATTAAATCCGCTTCCATTTTCTTTCCAACAGTATAATTTTGATAGATAACAACACTGAATGGTTATAATTTAAGGTGTTTATAAGGTACTTAAAAATGCTCCTACTTGTGCCACATAAGTGCATTAATGGTAGTCCTAAGAAATCTTTAAAAAGCCATTTTCCAGCTTTCAACACACATTTACAAGCACAGAACTATCTTAATGTAGCACTTAGCATTTTGTTTCATACGGTTCATCCAAAACAAAGCCAAAGAGGAATGGCAAAATATCTATGAAGTGCAAATTTCAGTAAGCGCAAATTTCCAAGCACACAGACTTGCTCTGAAATCACATTCTAAAATGCTACAAAGTCTCTCTTGAAATTTGTAAGCTAGACATGTAATTTTCAAACATGAATAACTTTAAGTGATCTTCAACATTTCTTTTCACACTTTTTAAAGACTTCTTTCTTCATTAAGATTTCCCCACTAGGCAATTTTCAACTTTGTAGGTGAAAATTTTCACATGTGTGCTCAAGATTCATTTTTATAAGAAGGAAAAGCATCTCTGTCTTTCTTACCATGGAAGGTTTGAAATTAATAAAGTAAAGTTTATCTTTGAACATGGCCCAAAAAAAATCTCAATAGCTCAAAAAGTAAAATTTTCACATACATGAAAGCCACCCAACCTAGGCACCTAAAATGATCCCTAGGCTTTCCTCCATAGTTTCTCAAGTGGAGGCTCTAATTAGACACAGAAACTTAGTAGTCATTCCCAACAAGAAGGTACTATATTTAAACCAACACTTTCCAACTCCACCTGGGCTGAACAGAGAGATGCAGAATCATCAGTTATCCCAGGAGAATGTCTTCAGAAGCCTAGTGGATTTACACCGAGCTTGAAAATGGAACCACTTGCTTGCCACCCACGTACACTTCATCAATATTTCGATCATCTCCTAAAACAAAAATTAGTCAATTAATGGCTAGCATGTACCTGGCACTGAACTCGAGTCTACGAACAAAGAACTATATGACATGGCCTTTTGTGTTACATGACCAGCACTGAAGGCTAAGTACCCTTCCCTTGCGATGGAAGCCAGAATTAAGTTCAGCTTGTACAGTTCACAGACACAGTGTTAGCCTAGAGCTGATCACAACTTTCAGCATCATTTAGGGCTTAGGAATGGCAAAAGCCATAATTGTGGACTGATAAGACAATTGCGAACAGTTCCTCTCAAGCATAATGGGAGGTGAAGGGAGAATGATTTACAAACAAATACCACAGGAACTACTGAGCCAGTTTGATCCAAGGTGACCCAGTGCCTATCCCAGTATATGGCTCCCTTGTGGAAATGCAACTAACTTGATATTCACTTCACCTGTTTCTAAGAGCCTGGGAACTATGTAGAGAATCCCAGGGAAATTTCCAATGCACTATACAGAATAACTTGTGCCCTCTTCTGTTCCCGAGCGCTGCAGCACCCCAGACTCCTGACCCTGCTTATAATCTAGTTGGGGAAACAAGACTAAGAAACACATAAACATCAGGAGGAAAAGTGTGAAATTGATTATTTAGTGTAATAACAGCTAAGAAAAGGGAGAGATCAGGGTGGGATGAAGTAATGGAGGAGTTGAGATTTGAAATGGATCTTGGAGGAGATTTTTTGAAAAAGCGAAAAGGACCTATTTGTACAAAAATATTTAGAGCAACTCTTTTTGTGGTAGCAAAGAATTGGAAATTGAGGGGATGTCCATCAATTGGGGAACAGCTAAACTAGCTGTGATATATGATTGTATGAGAATATTACTGTGCTATAAGAAATACTGAGCAGGACAGTTTCAGAAAAACATGGGAAGACTTATATGAACTGATACAAAATGAAGCGAGCAGAACCAGGAGAACACTGTACACAATAAGAGCAATCCTGTAAGATGATCAACTATGAATGATTTAGTTATTCTCAGAGGACTCACAACGAAAACGAAAATTGCTATCCTCCTCCAGAGAAAGAACTGACACTGTCTGAATACAGAATGAAGCGTACTATTTTTTCTTTTTTCCTTCCTTTCTTTCTCTCTTTCTTCCTTCCTTTCTCTTTCTTTTTTGAGTCTTCTTGCACAAAATGGCTGATATGTAAATGTTTTACATGACTGCACACGTATAATCTATATCAGATTGACTACTACCTAAGGGAGGAAGGAGGGGAGAGGAGGATAGAATTGGAAACTCAAAATTTTAAAAAATGAATGTTAAAAACATTTTTACATTTAATTGGGGAAAAATAAAATATTTTTTTAAAAAAGAAATAAGTGCAGGTTTTAGGTACATGAAGACAGAGAGAGAGAGCATTCTAGGCAACAGAAACATTATGAGCAAATGCCTTGAAGCCATATTGTGGCTGATGGAGGCAAAGGACAGAGTTTAAAAAAAACTGGAGAGCAGTAGGAAATTAGCCACAAAGGTCTCAAAAGGCAGAGAAGTTGGAACTTGATGCATCTGGTAACAGGAAATCACTGAAGGATACTTCAATCAGGGACATGCTGTGATGAAAGTCCAACAGAGATATGTAAGAAGGACCGAAAAGGGTGAGTCTAGAGGCAGAAGGTTGTTATGGTAATAGAGGCCAAAGCTAGGGGGGTAGATATAATTTGAGGACTGCGTGGGCCCTAAATCTTCTTGTAGAACAGTTAAAGCCCATCAAGAGTCTCCATAATAGGATTGGAGTGAGCTAAGATTAGAATGAAATTTATGCAATCTGGAGTAACAGATAACAATGGGTAATAAATAGCAAGGATGAGAGAAGTCCAGGGACCTACCTAGATAGAAGAACTTCTGGATGACAGCCTAAAATGAAAAATGAAAGACAATAATTAGGAAGTAGAGTTTGATATCTTCCATAGACATGAACATGTATGTGGAATCAGAGGATTTAGCACTGAGAAGGACCTTGGCAGCCATCTAGTTGAGCTTCCTCATTTTACAGTAGAGGAAATGGACACTCTTAGATGTTGTGAATTGCCTGATATCACACAGTTAGTACACAGCAGCTAAGTGGTACAGTGGCCTGGAATCAGGAAGATCCAAGTTCAAATGCAACCTCAGACATCAGCCATGTGGGCAAGTTATTTAACTGCTGTCTCAGTTTCCTCAACTGCGAAATGGGGATGATTATAGCATCTACCTCCCAGTGCTGTTGGGAATGTTAATCCAGATAACATTTATCAAATGCTTGGCACATAGTAGGTAATTAATAACTGCTGATTTCCTTCCTTCAAACTTGGATATAAACCCAGAAATTGATTTCAAATCCACTGCTTTCCACTTCACCAATATATAGACCATAAGCAATCAGCAAGGCCAAGAGACATGTTTGTTTTTGGCAATGAATTTTTTTTCCAATTTGTTAAAAAATAGGGATGTCTTGCTAGGACAGTATTTACTTTCAAAGTGTTTGACAGTTCTTTGAATTCTTCAGAGGAAAGATGCTTTGAATGTTTTAAAAATAAGTATGATAAAAAAACTGACCCATTTCAGAAGTTGTGTAATACCATACATTGGATGAATAGGTTTGGCTTTAGGAAGTACATCCCAGTATGAGACTAAACAGTTAAAATAATGCATTATGCCAATGTTAACTTACATAGCTCTTTTCTTTAAGGAGCTTAAAATGTTATACTTATTCTAATCAATTCAACTTAACATGCTTATGAAATGGGTCTATTTGTGATACTTTATAAAAGCATCATGTCTTATCAAGTCACTGATAAAAAATAAGTCAAAATTTTAAAGAAATTTTATTAAACTAAGATGTACCAAAGTATATAAATATATGCCTATATGTGTATACACACACACACACACACACACACACATATATATATATATAAATGTAAGTATATATTTACATATGTGAGGCAGCATGCCAAAGTGAACATGGGACCAACAACGGAGTCATCTAGATCTGGGTTCATATCGTGTCTTTCACACATACTGGTTTTACCATCCCTAGGCAAGTCACTAAGAGTCCCTGTGCCACGGGCAACTCTATAACACCCAAAGTTACAAATGAGTTGGAAAATCGGCACTGGTGGAGGGAGTATCCACATTGGGAGTTTCCTAACTCCAATTAAATTAAGGATCAAACTCCCCCTATACTTCACACCATTGCCAAAAAAAAAGTTTTCTATATGGAAAGAACATGATATAAAATAAGGGATGCCTTTCTTATGGCTTACTTAGCAGTCATAATGGACATAATTAGTTTCTATGCCTAATTTCTGTCTTATGAATGTTGTTCATTCATTCATTCAAAAATGTACTAAGCTTCTACTTACACTCATATATGGAATGGGCAGTGGTTGGTCCCAGGGAATAAGGAAGGATAAATTCTTCTTCATTCTAGGTCCTGTCTTCAAGGAGTTTATAATCTAGTCATCTTGTTACTACTTTTAACAAATACCCAGCATAATCCCTCATGGTCCTTCCTAATGCAAACATTGTATCAGGCAACTTATCTTTGAATGATCTTTTTAAAGAGCATGACTGGAAGGTTTTAATAGCAAATGCTTAAATTGAGTACAGGGTCCTACGCTCTCCTCCAAAGACTTTCTCTTGGCTTACCTCTGAAAGCTCACCAGCCAGATCCCCACAGAAGAGATCAATGGGAGAGTCTGAAGCCTTGGGGTTGATCAGGAGGGCATCAAACTCCTTGCCGACTTCAAAGTTTCCAATCACATCATCAAGTCCCAAGGCTGTAACAGGGAGCAAAGTAGTGAGTTTATGGTACTTTTGAACCCCTAGAATTCTCAAGTGTCCCCAAACTTGGGTGAAATTTATGAAGAAATACACTCTGCTGACATATTAATACAAGGGGAGAATGCAGCCAAGTGTTTTAGTCAAGCATAAAAAGAAGTTAATTTTTGCACACTCATTTCAGTTGGTTACAGGGATAGTAGGTAGGTTAAGTACGTTGAAAGTGAAGTCTAAGAATGAAATGTCTATGACCTTTTCCAGTCAAAGTGTACTAAGTGGCTGTGACTGTGGGAAAGTCAATTAACCTCAGTCCCCCCCTATAAAATGAGGGAGTTGGACTCAGTGGCCCCTAAGGTCGCTTTTACTTGTAAAATCTGTTTCTACATTTGGAAATTTTTCCCTTTGAACTGTGACAGTGTACTCTTCAGACTGGTTTATTGCCTCCTGCTAAACACACACACACACACACACACACACACACACACACACACACACACACCATTTACCTAAAATCACCTACAATTTACTAACTGCATCCTCCTGCTCCCAACTTTTACTTCTCCTCTCTTCTGTCACATACTTATTCTGATCCAATGGTCCATTTTCATAGAAATGACATTATCTCTACAAGCAGTTTGGTATAGTAAAAAAGAATGCTGAGCCTAGAGTCAGAACATTTGTGGTCAGATCCTACCTGGGATACTAGTTCTGAGGCCACTGTTGTCACCCTCCATTTTTACCTACCTCACAGTGTGGTTGGGAGAATAAGATCATCTCTATACACATATGTGTGTATATATGAATATGTATATGTGAGCATGTATGCATATGTGTATGTATACACACACTCATATACATGAAGTGCTTCGCAAAACTTAAAGCATTATATAAAAGTTATCTGTTACTAGTACTGCTAAAAAAAATCAAGTATACTATTACTTATATATGATGCCATTGGTGCAAATATTGTGAAAAGAAACAAGACTAGTAAAAAAGAAAAAAATAAACTATTTCATGACTAGCAAGCGTCTCAATGGGATACTTACTACAGTAACTCACAAACTGTTCCTGGTCACTAGAGCAAACCTAAGGTTCAAAGAAATATGGAATCAGTCTCCAACGCCCCTGCCCCCCCCCCCGCTTTTTTTTTTTTTAAAAAAAGTTAGACTAACTACAGAAAGCAAAAAAGACATGGCATCTGCAGAAAAAGTGTCTGTGCTCCCTTTGCATGTACAGAAGTCGATTAACTGGATGAGGAGGCTGAGACAGACGCTATCTCATAGTAAGAGTGCCAAGAAGGCAGCTGAGCACAAAGCCTCCTGGGGAGGCTGGGGGATACATAAACTGAATCTCATAACACATGCAGCCTTCCTCATTCATAATTTCCAACCCCTGCAAAGAAGGGAGCGACTTGCATTTTCTTTCCTTCTTCAGGGACAGACTTTATCAGTATTGCTAAGGAGCATATGACTGATCCTTTCTGCTGTCATTCTTTCATTAACAATAGTGTAGTCATTGTACTATTATGTTTGAAAATTAAGGTCTGAGCACAATCGATTTTGTTAGTTCGGCTATCAGTAACAAAAACATTGGGTCAGTGGCCTCTCTCAATGAACAAAGACTTCTGCAGTGCTTTTTGGTGATTAGTATTCAGCTTCATGTCCAAACATCCCTTACGATTAAAAGTTTATCTCGAGCTCCAAAATGTAGGTTTTCCAAAATGTGGTTTTCCTGCCCAATGAAAGCACTAGGTTCATATTTAGAACTGAATGAGACTTTAGAGATGCTATCTAGTCCAATCCCTTGTTTCACTTAGAGAATCTAAGGGGCAGAAAGAGGAATTGATTTGCTCTGGGAGAATAAGGATTTGAACTCAGCTCCTTTTATTCCCAAATCTGGTATTCATCCCACAGTGCCATGCTGCCAAGAGCCACTCTGCAACACCAATGTACAGATTGGTGGAGATGTACACACCAAGACAACTAGAGAAGTAAAGGTGATTTTAGGAAACCAAGTCTCACAGCATTGTGCAACTGTAAAAGGACAGTCTCTGAAATAACAAACTCCTGATGGGTGACTTCTGATCTCTAAACGCCCACTATGTCTGAGGAGAATTTTGGCAAAATTACTGGGCAATGACTTTGAGTTTTCTTTTTTTTTTTTTAATCGTTTATAGAAAGGTAACTCTTTCATTCTCAGAAAAAAGTCTGTAAGCCAAAGAAATATCACAGCAAAAAAAGGGCGCTAAATGGTTAGAAATGGCCATTGCTAGATGACTTCAAATTAGGTTTTTCTTTGTATTTTTGTTGGTGTGGAGTTGAAAATAAGAACACTTGGATAACTGGAAATTCTTCTGAGGTATGTGACATTGGCCTCTTGGGTTCTAGAACCATCTGTCTAGTACACAAAAAATAATACTGTAAATTGAGTCAGTCTGTAAAAGCTACAGATTCAATAAGCCAGCAAGCAAAGATAAGGATGTTTCTAGTTATATAGATTTGGATATTTCATTAATATCTGCATAATTTGTCTAACTCTAGTAGATTAGGAGGCGGTTAAACCATCTCTACATATGGTCAAAGAAACTGGATATTTTTTTTTTTTAAAGGATCTGATTGATTTCACTGGATTTATAAACAGACCCAAATCCAGATGAATCAAAAGGCATTTATTAAGTGTCTACTAAAAAGTGGGTGCTTTTAAGGTCTGCAGAGGTATACAAAGGCTGGTAAATAACTCTAATCCATTTAAAGAAGGTCTGTTTTCCTGAAAACTTCCATCCTGTAGAGGAATATCTCAATTCTCTGGCTGGATGTATAGATGATTTAACCATATCCAAAGCTACCAGGAATTTAAAGTACAAAACGCAGATGAAACAAAAAGCATTCATTAAGTGCCTACTAGAGGTCAGTCACTATTTGGTCTGCAGAGGTATACCAAAGCTGGTAAATAACTGAAATCTATTTACAGAAGACCATTTTACTGAAAACTACTGCCCTCTGGAGGAAAATCTGGATGTGTTTTTGGCTGTAGCTATAGATGGTTTAACCACATCCAGATCTAGTAAGGAATTTAAGCACTGGAACAATGGTGAGAAGAGTCCACCTTAAGAAGCCCAGTTGCTTCCATTTACCCTTATTTCACTTCAAACTGAAGCGTAGAAACAACCTAAAAAGAAGACATCGTTCAACAATGGCCGTACTGTCCTAAGCGTTAGAAAGGAGAACTACGTAAAAGCAAGAGGAATGATCTGGTAACCACCCCATGCTGGCCAGCTCAGAGCGTGGGTGAGTCCCTGAAGAAGTAGCATCACAAGGAGCCTGGAGTGAAAGAAGCATCATTTAAAGCAAGTTAAAACATACAAGTAAAACGATCTCTGAAAAACCAGTCAACCAATCTAAGCTGAGATGTTTAAAAACATGATTAGCGATAATCAATTAAGACATTAGCTGTGCTGAAATTTAAGACAATAAATCAACAATTTCAGTCACAACGGATTGAGAGAGAAACCTTTCTTTCTTCAAATGTTCCTCTTGACTTTTCTGCATTCCAAGATAGTCTTGAAGTGGAAGGTAGCCATCTATCGGACCCAAGGTAGTCACTGACTCTCTACCACCATCTACTACTGCGATTCAGTACAACAAAACTATTTATTACATTATATTTATGCTTGTTTATCAATCATATGTACAGGCCTTCCCGAAGGATATCATACCCACCTTTTATGCCAAAAGTGATCATTAATTATTTCTAGAATACGTCATATATGTTTAGAAAGAATAACAAGATCTTCATGACATTACTTGTTTCTTCTCAGATCAAGAAAATTTTAAAACTCAGACAGGTTTCTTCCTTTGACACTTTATTTAAGGACTTTCAAGTCAACAAATATTTGTAAATTAGCTAATAAATCTAGAGAACTGAGATAGATGTCAGCGGACATTCAGACAAAGAGTTATATGCCTATCCTCATGGAGCTTACGTTTTACACAGGGATAAAAAGAGATATAAAATGAGATAGATATGGAATGCCCATTACCTTGGCTTCCTCCAAGAGTCGCAAGTCTGAAGACTTCTTTCAAAGTGAGGCTTTTCTCATTGACTTTTTTCATGTAAAGGACATTGGCTACCATGATTGTTTTTCTGATAGCATCAAGCATGGAAGATGAATAACCACCCGCAACATCTATAATAGATTAAAAAATATTAATAGTAAACTCATGTAGATAAACAAGTGATTAAGTACATAAACAAGGGAGTATCATGTAATGGAAATAACACCGGACTTGGAAACTGAGGGTCTGGTTTGGAATCTTGGCTCTGGAAGTTGTGTTGCTATGGGCTAGTCACTCTCTGGCTCCCTAAACACCACAGTCCTTGGCTTATCTGCACCTGTCCAGCCAGTTGGCTTCCTGGACTCCCAAGGCAGCAATTGGACTACATTCCAGATACTCCCTCTGGCCATTTAAGTTCCAGAGCATTTGCCCTGCGTGGGCACTACCACCACAATCCAGACATGGAGTACTGTGTGAGAGAAACAAGGAAACCAGTGTCACCGGATTGCAAAGTACATGAGATTTGTAAAGTGTAAGGAAGGAGCCAGGTTATGGAGGGCTTTAAATGACAGAGATTTTTTTATTTGATCCTCGAGGTAATAGGGAACTACTGGAGCTTATTGAATGGGTGTGGGAGGATGACATGGTCAGCCTTGTGTTTTAGGAAGAGTTTGACAGCTGAGTGAACCTTTTCTCAAAACACACTGTTGCCTGATGCCCTGGGACAACTCCACCCCCAGGTTGAACATCTATCTGAACTCATTCCTTAATGATTAACATACCTCTACCACATCATTCTATTCCCATCCTAATGATTTTGAGCCCCTGGCTGCCATTTTTCAAACCCTATCCTTGGTCCCCCACTGACACCTCCCTTCTGCCCTGAGAAGCATGCCTATAACTGGTTTCTTCCTTTCTTTTCACTCTCTCCATAACTCTCTGCAGTCTGGCTTCTAGTCTCATTATTCAATTGAAACTACTCTCTCCAAAGTTCCTACTGATCTCTTAATTGCCAAATCTATGGTCTTTGCTCAATGTTCATCCTTCTTAACCTCTGCAGCCTCTGACATTGTTGATAACCATCTTCTCTTTGACATTCTCTTGAGTCCAGGTTTACATGACACTGTTCTCTCCTGGCTTTCTGTCTACCTGTGTGACTACTCCTCAGTCTCCTTTGCTAGAAAATCATCCAGGTCATGCTCATTAAATGTGGGTAATCTCCCCACAGGGCACTATCTTGGGTCCTCTTCTCTCTGTTTATTATTTCACTTGATCTCATCTGCTCCCATAGATTCAATTATTATCTCTAACACAGAGGATTCTTAGTTTTATCTGTCCAATCTTAACCTAATCTCCTAACCTCTAGCCTTACATTTCCAACTGTCTTTATCAGACATACCCAACTAGATTTCCTGCAGACACTTTAAACTCAACATGTCACAACTGAATTCATAATCTCCCTCTCTCCCCTCAAGCCCTTCCCTCTTAAGATTCCATCATCCTTCCTGTTATCCAGGCCTGCCACCCATGTGTCATCTTTGACTCCTCACACTCTTTCTCACCCAAGGCTTATTGATTTTACCTTCATACCACTGTTTATGTATATCCCTTTCTCTCCTCTGATGCTGCCACCATCTTTGGTTCAGGTCCTTATTACCTCATTCCTGACTCAATGACTCTCTCCTCATTACAATCCATCCTTCACTCAGCTGTCAAACTCTTCCTAAAACACAAAGCTGACCATGTCATCCTCCCACACCCATTCAATAAGCTCCAGTAGTTCCCCTATTACCTCGAGGATCAAATATGAAATCTTCTGTCTTTTAAAGCCCTCCATAACCTGGCTCCTTCCTTACACTTTACAAATCTCATGTACTTTGCAATCCGGTGACACTGGTTTCCTTGTTACTCTCCCATAATACTCCATGTCTGGATTCCAAGCATTTTGACCTGTTGTCTCCTGTGCCTAGGTCTTCTCTCCCTCCTCATTTCTTCCTTGTCTAATTTCATTTAAGTATCCGCTAGAATTCTACCTTCTATAAGAAGCATTTCCCAGTTCTCCTTAATCTCAGTGCCTTCCCTCTGATATTATCTCCAATTTATATTGTCTATCTCCTCTTTGTACAAAGTTATCTGCACAGTCTTCCGGCTTAGACAGTGAGCTCCCTAAGAGCAGGGACTGTGTCTTTTGCCTTTCTTTGTTTCCTAAACACTTAGCACACAGTAGGTACGTAAATCCTAGTTATTAACAGCCTCAGGTATGGAGATAATATTTATAGCATCTCTCAAAGAATTACTGTGAAAAGAAACACCCTGCAAACCTTAAAAACACTATATAAATAGGAGCTGTTTTCACTGTAGACACACCTGAGTAGTACATCAATCTCTGACAAGTTCATGCAAAAATCCTGTGTACAAATACTGATCATAAACAGCTACTGTAGCATTCACTTTGAAAATAATGGTGTTAAATATGGTCTAAGTTGGTTGGTAAGGTAAAGAGAGGAAATCATATTTATCTATCTATCTATACCTATATATCTATATATATATCCTTGGTAGAACTCCCAGGGAAATCTTATAAATGTAAGCTTTAGAGCTTTATGGATAATTTAGAGGGTATAATGAGTTTAAAACAGATCCACCACTCTTTAATCCAGAAACTTATCCAAGTCCTATTCTGAGTGCAATTTATAAAAAATTAAAATCGAAGTTCTATGAAGTTAATTTTCAAGACAGATTTCTTTTAGAAATTGGTATATTAGATGCATAGCACTGATAATAGAAAACTATTTCTGCATTACCATTCTGATTTGATGAACAAAGTTCAAACTTAAGTTATTAAAACAAGGTACTTTAACATAATTAAGCTGAACAATCTTTGACAAAAATTATTTAAAATGTTATTTTAAATTAATTTAGTAAGTACATGGCAGGAAAGTTATTATACTGTTGGTGGGGAAAATATCTCTATATGGAGAATGAAATAAGCTTTATAATTCATTGGAAACTTTGTCATTTGTCATCAGGCAGAAATGTAAAATTGGGAATCCCTTTCCTCTAGCATTACTCCAGTGTCTTCTTGTGACACAGAGGTAATCCAGAGTTCTCAAAGATAAATAAAGATAAATATGAGTGACAGGTCTCAAAGATTTTGAATTTATTTGTTTCTTTTGTGGGAAGAAAAAAAGACAGATAGAGAAAGTAGGTGATAGCATCGAATTGTGAGGAATGGAAGAGGCTAGCTGGGGGAAGCTCATGTTGAAAGTTAAATCATCCATTATACAGGTCAGGGATTAGGGGTGTGATTGTAGAACTGGGAAAAGAAAGCAAAGCTTGGAATCGCTGTTGTGGGGAAAAGCATAAGAAGCTAATAAGATGGTTAGAAAAACCATCAAAGAAATGCACGTTTGGCTGACCAGACTGTGGTGAGCAAAACTAGCTTGACCTTCAGTGACAACCAGAGAAACAATGATAAGAGCTACCAAGGGATAGTCTTTGCAAGTCAAGAAGGGTAGGTGTTTAGGGGGCCGAGAGATTCTAGAATAACAACTAGTGAAACAGTTATTAGATAAAGGAGGCAAGTGACTCCTACTGGAAGAGATAAACTCAGAGAATATAGATCGGTCAAGGGTCAGAAGGTCGCAATGAGGTCCACGAAGAGGGTCCATGTGACTCAGATGAAGGAAAAAGTAGAAGCGAACATTATATTGGCTATAATATTTATATATTTTATATAAATTCTTACATAACCAGTCATTCCATCACAAATTGGTCTTAACTTTCTCACAGCAGGACTTTGTAAGCTTTCTTATTTCTCTTTTTAAAAAATATACTCTCCTAATCTTGTAGATATTTGTTCCTTTCTCTCCTCCTCCCTGGACTTGTTTTACTTTTGCCTTAGGTTAAATCACATTAACCACTCAAGACTCTGCCTTCAGTGAAGGTGTCACACAAACCAGCCTTATATTAAAGTATCAGCCTATCAACCAACAGGCTTATGGCAATTTAAACTCTTTAAGCCCGTGTAAAACAGTATAAAGTAAAGAGGATTGTTTGGTAATTTTTAACTTAATCTGGACCCTATTGCCAGGAAATGCAAAAAAATTTAAAAAGAAAGACCCACTTGAGTTTTTGTTGGGTTTGTTTTTGTTTTTAGCACCTGAGTGGTTAAGAGCCCTGGACTTGGAGTAAGGAAGACTTGAGTTCAAATCTTGCCTCAGATACTTATTAGCTGTGTGACCCTAAGCAAGTCACTTAACCTCTGACTCAGTTTCCTTTTCAGTAAAACAGGATTAGTAACAGCATCTACATCACAGAGCTATTATTATTATAAAGATCAAATAAGAGAACGTGTAAAGCACGTCACAAACCTGAAACTGCTACAGAAATGCTATCACATAGAGGGTGCATTGTAGAACTATCCAAAGGGCTATAAAACCATGTATACGTACCCATGGCCCTAGCAATACCACTGTACACTGGTGGTATCCCAAAAGAGATAAAAAATAAAAAGGAAAAGGACTTATATGCATAAAAATACTCATAGCTCTTTTCTGAGGGCAAAGAATTAAAAATTGAGAGGACGCCCATTATTTGGAAATTGGTTTAACAAGTTCTGGTATGTGATTATGATGGCATATTATTGTACTATAAGAAATGATGAGCAGGATACTCACAGAAAAACCTGGAAAGACTTGAACAGACTGATGCAAAACGAAATGTACTATGTACAAAGCAAACAGCAATATTGTAGGATGATCAGCTGTGAATGACTTAGCTATTCTCAGCAATACAGTGATCCAAGACAACTCTGAAGGACTTATGATGAAAAATGCTATCCATCTCCAGAGAAAGAGCTAATAGTGTCTGAATACAGATTAACGCATACTTAAAAAAATTTTTTTTCTTTATTTTTCTTGACTCTTTTGGTCGATGTTTTCTTTTACAACATGACTGTTATGGATATATTTTGCAAGACTATACCTGTATAACCTATATAGAACTGTTTGCCTTTCCATTGAGGAGGGATAGGAAGGGGAAAAGGGAGATAATTTGGAACTCAAAATTTAAAAAAAAAATGTTAAAAATTGTTTTTACATGTCACTGAGGAAAAATAAAATACTAAATGTAAAAAAAACCACATAGAGTTAAAGGTAAATATTAAGCACGATAAGTTTGGGAGGCCATAAAGGACCTCTGAGACCATCTAGTCGACGGTCCTCATTTCACAGATGAAATGGAAAGCTAAACATATGAAGCAGAGAAGGTAGGATCTGAACCCAGGTCTTCTGATAGCCCAAATGTTACACTGCCATGCACAAAACATTAAAAGAAGCTCTCCAGCATATTGGTAGATAATCCATAGACACAGACAACAATCACAAAGAATAAGAAGACATCAAAATGTCGCAATTTGCTGCTATGAAAAGACTTTGTCCACATCAACGAGATGACAAGTCCATCAAAGTATCAGTACTATTGAAATGCCAACAAAATAACGGGAATACTATTAAGTCTAAGTGTTCTCTGTAGAGATTTGGGTTGACAGAAAAAGTCTGGATAAATATCTGCAGAACAGATCCTAATGGTTTTATGCATCTGAAAAACAAATGCTCGTCCTCCTACTCATTCTCATTGTAGGTGGCTGGAATGGAACACAACAGTTCTCTAAAAATCCTCTGTGCTTTTTTCCTTCCTTTTTATTTATTTATTTTTTTTGAGTCACTTTCAATTGTAGAATTTTCAATTTCAAGCCATACAAAGTAAGACAAAGAGGTGCCAATGCACCTTCCGCCCAAACATCTGGGCATGACGCATGCTTCCTAAACGAACAGTTCAACACACAATTAGGAGAAACAACTAAAATGTCCTATTCAAACCAGGACGCACCAGTTAATCCATCAGCCACCTAGAAGGTCTTGTCAACATCCAGACTGGAGGAGGGAATACAGAGGGGAATTTTGTTTTGCTGAATCTGTCAGTTGTCTGAACGCTTTGTTTGTTCAGTCCAATAGGGTCAAATAAAACAACTTTAATTTTTCTAGAATTAGCATTTGTACTTAGACAGCTACTGAGAACTAACATGAATAAAAACAGTTCAAATTTAGAAGGACAAGATAAAATGCAAGCCAAAGAAAAGAACAATTCTAGGATGTCTGTAAATTGTTCTAACACTAAAGGAATAATGTGTTTATTTGTCTGTTTTTGAGACTTGGTCTCCCTATCTAGCCTGGGGTGGAAGCAGAAAGAAAGGCCACTCAGAAGGCATGATCCCACTTCTGACGGACATGGAAGCCCAGACCTGGACCAGTTCAACCCTCTCCTCCCAAGAGGCTCACTCTGCTAGTGCCAGACTACGGGAGGACATCCGACTGCCTTTATTACTGCGCAGAAATCCTGAGCTCAATTGCTCCACCAGCCTCAGAGTCCCTGGGTAGCATTTCAGGCATGTGCTACCGTGGTCACCTGCACGTGTCATCCTCTTCTTTCAAGTAGCACTGTGAAGTTAAATATTTAAAGGCACTGTGGTATAATAACAGAAACACTGGACCTAAATGCAGGAGGACCCAAGTTCTGAGCCTTCTTCTTTTACCTACGAGCTATAAGATGATGAGCAAATCTTTTAATCCACCCCTCCCCCTCCCCGCCTCAGTTTCCTCATTTATTAAATGTGGAAAATAACATCTCTGGAACCAACCTCATAGGGTTGCTGTAAGGCTCAGACAAGGTGAAGCATGTTAAGTGCTTGGCAAACCAGAGTTAGCGACATACTAACCTGTGCCCAATCCAAGCTTCACCTTATGTTTCAGGACATTCAACACATTTAGGAATCCACTGGAGAGCCTAGAGACAGGAGAGAAAGGAAGTCTAAGAAAAGAGTATATGACGTACTCCTTCTCCTCCCTTCTTTCCTTCCTTTCCTCTCATCTCTCACACTCAGTCTCTTTTCCTCCCTCCTCCCCTCCTCTCCTCCTCATTCTCTCCCTGTCTGTCTCTCTCACCTCCCACTCTCTATCTCTTTATGTCAGTTAGTCTCCCCATTCCCCAACATCACCCAGACAAAGCTACTGCTTTAATGTTTAGGTGGCAAGAAATGCCCAAGTTAAATCAATCATGGGAAAGCTTTCCAGGGTCCAGGAGGAAAGAGCCTGACCAATCACCGAAAGAGCTCTGCTGCTGGGCCATTTTGCCAGTTCCCCTTCAGGAAGGGAATGAAACAGCGTCATGATAGTCAAGAGGCTGGGTGAAGGAGAAGGGAAGAAAGTCACCAGAATGGCAGAATACTAAGTAAGCTGACTAGCCTACACTGACTTGTTTCTTTGGATCAGTCCCTTTGTCCTAGGACATAAATGGAGGGGTACAACAAGTTAATTTAGTTCTATCTTGGCCTTCGGCCCCGAGGGTCTTATTAGACAACGTACCGTTGATAATTTAAAACGAATATATAGCCTTTAGCTATGAAGACTTTAATGGGGATAAGCTAAATGAACTAAGGCCAGCTTTGGGGCAACTCTTATATAAATCAGCCTCTTCAGACTGGATGGACTGTAAGGAGTAGGAGCATTTACGTTATAAAAAAGAGTTAGGGGGCACAACGGATGAAGTGCTGGACTTGCAGCCATTCAGACTTGAACCAGAATTCTTCCACAGATATTCACTGGTTGTGTGATTTTGGGCAAGTCACTTAACCACAGCCTCAGTTTCCTCATTTGTAAAATAAGGATACAAATAATGCCACCCTCATAGGGTTGTTATGAAGATCAAATGAGATAAACCTGAGCTCTACACATGCTATTATCATGAATTCCTAGTATATATCAACGAGGCATTTCTTTAAAGTAATTTTTTGATCTTGCCTCTCAGTAACCTTGACAGTATTTCAGAACCTGGGGATTTGCACCTATATATTCTTGTGGAATGTTTATTTACTAAGAGAACTGAAGAACTTTTTTTTGCCGTATTGATTCATTCTCCCCAGCAAGGGAACTTTCATTTGGAATTAGTCTGTGTCTGGCCTGAGGCACTTGTTGTAAAGTACTACTCACTCTGAATAAAATGTCAAGTCAGGAGAAATGGGGAGCCAGTGCATCTGAGTAGCAGAACAGTGATGAGCCAGGGACTGAGAATTCTAATTTTTCCCATGAGGAAAATCTATAGCGTCAGGGTGAAAGGTGGAAGACCAAATAAAACAGCTCATAGGCTGGATTCTGGGACTTATTACCCCCAGTTTAAGTGGGATATTTATAGTTTCTAAGAGGACAAAGGAAGATATAACTAAGAAAGAGCCCTTGTAATTGTTAATAGATTAGGCTAGGACAGAGAGAAAACCTAGATAAGTTCCAGATGCATGGAGGTTGCAGGGTTCTGAAAGAAGTGACTTAGATAGATAAGTTGACATGGAGAGGCACAATAGTTCCTAAAGTCCTATGCAAAACAGCCCAACAGCATCACATACAGTGTCATCTCCACCATTCCCCACAGCAACATTTTCTGTCTATATAACTTTATATTGAAATAAGCAACATTTATCAAAACTGTTACTATCACTGTTTTTTAATTTTTCCCCCAATTACATGTAAAAATAATTTTTAACATTTGATTTTTCTTTGAGTTCCAAATTCTATCCCACCCTTCCTCTCTCCCTGAGATGTTAAGCAATTTGACATATGTTGTACATACGCAACCAGAAATATGTTACTACTATTACTTTTGGAAAGAGTATGACAATCAACTAAGTGCTAATTAGGGCTCTAATCACCATTCCTGTAAACAGATCAAAGCTCTCTTTGCCACTACTCCTCTGAAGTTTTCTCTCTTACTAGAATACAGGCTCCATGAGGGCAGGAAATATCTCATTGGTGAATTTGTATCTTCAGCATCTTACTATGGGAGTGCTTAGTAAATGCCCTTTTCTTTCATTCACTAATCCATTCATTCATATATAAAAGTACAGGAGGTGAGGCACCTTCCCTCTGAACTTAGAATTCCTCAGACACACACTCTTATCTACTTACGACAAGTTTGAATTGGGACAGTGGGAGATTGACGCTCCACGCTGTTGAAATACTTGGAGTTCTTCATCAGAGAGGTAGCAGCCATGAGCCATTACCGTCTAGACAGGAAAACAAATCACAGAAGGTTTACCTCTTAGTTGCGATATTATTATCTGCCAATTTAGCCCAGAGATATGGGTGTGAGTTCCTATTTTTATTGTTATCATACTGGCAAGAGTATGTGTAAATTATCTGCACATTATTAATAAGGAATTTTTTAAGTATTTTTTTTTTTGGCTACGTGTTGCCTCATAACAACTCTGCAAATTAGGACAAGCAACGGAAGGTTTCTTCATCTGTGAGATGACAGGGCAGGACCAGATAATCTCTTAGCTTCTCTTGAGCTCTGAACTCTATGACCCAATTACCTCCATTGCTACCCAGATAAGCTCAATTATTAACCCCAAATCACAAAGTGAATTCCTGCAAAAATTGTCGGTTTCTTTTCTTGAATGGAACTTTCAAAGAAAAAGGTCACCATTCAGCAGAAATATCTTTTAGGTTATTGTCATAGGTTAGAGTCATAATTTGATTTCATTTCCTCATCTGGCTTAATTTAGACTCCAAAGGTCTTGTGACATGATTTCACTTCTTGCTTATACCTGAAAATAATTAAATTTATTTGAAGAAAAAAGCAGCACGGATAGGATCTCTGATAATAGGCATCCCTTTGTTTTTTATTTAAAAGAAACCCTGCTCTATAAACAGGCCCTGTCTAGCATTAGAAACCTCTGCTTTTCTCTCCAGATTCTTGCCAAAATTGTAAGGTTTTCCAAAACAAGATCTTTCTCTTCAACAACTCCTCTACAGAACAAAATCCACATCAAAATAGCTTTCTACTTTAAGCTGTCATGGTGTTGTAAGCACAAAAGTAATGCTGCAATCAAGTTTCCACAATCTGCATGTAAAGAAACCACATATGCAAATTTCAAGTTTAATTTGTGAATCACATGAAAATAAATGTAAGAATGTAAGTTGGCTTTAAATCCATTGGCAACCTTTATGTTACTTATGCAAAAAAAAAATTAGTCTTTTCCTCTTTCAATGTTCATGTTTCCATAAATCTGAAATTGCCATTGAGTTTTTGTTTTTATAGGCTGAAAAAGTAAAGATTTGCTCTGTGGGTTAAACTATGACCCTTTTTCTTTGTGGTTTAAAACCCTATTCTTTAAATGGGTCTAATGTTGAAGAGGTAAAAAACACAGGTGTGGTCCTCAGAAAGTTTATTTCAATCCATTAATCCATAGACCATGTATTTAGCACCTACTATATGTAAAGTGCTGTGCTAATAAAGGCTAGGGATACACTCTAATAAGGGGGACAACATGCAAACAAATATATACAAAGCCAGTTATATACAAGCTATATAGAATCCTATATAAATTGGAAATAATTAACAGACAGAAGGCACATGATTGGGGAAGGTTTCCTATAGAAGGTGATTCCTTCCTGTAGAATGGACTTAAAGGAAGCCAAAGAAGCTACTTGGAGAAGAAGAGTTTACTTTTCAATTAATTCCAGGAGCTCCAGGATCAAACATAAAATCCTCTTTCCTACCTCTTCAGTCTTACAATCTAATGATTCTGGCTTCCTTCCTCCAAGAAGGTTCATCTTTCACCTCCAGACATTTTCAGGGCCTGTTCCTCATGCCTGGAATTCCCTCCCTCCTCTTCTCAATCTCCTTGCTTCCTTTAGGTCCCAGCTAAAATCTCATTCTGCAAAAAAGCTTTCCCACTCCCCCTTCAATGTTGCTCTTTTCCTTCTGAGATTACCTCCAAGGCTATTCATTTAACATGTGTACACACACGTACTGACAATAAGTCATGTTATACTTCCATAACTGTAGTTTGTGAAACAAAGGTTATACAGCCCAAAGAATATAAAATAACTTGTATTTAAAATCTCATCATTGTAGTCAATCTTCTATTAGCTACATTAATGGCCATGACAGAAGCAATCTAAAACACCAGATAAGGTGAATTTTGCTTTGAATCGAAGTAATATGCCTTTTTTAAACAATAGTAATTTAATCTAATATTCAAATTAGTTTAAATTCCATTAGAATACACCAATAGTGGAGAACTTAATATCTGCAGGTAATCCTCATTTAGATTTTTGAGAACTCACTATATACCTGCACCACTCAACAACAGATATTTAATTTCAGAACAATGTAGAAAACCTGTCCTTATTTTTAATAAAAACCACGGGTCTAAAAATGGCATCACAGTGCCTCACATTCATGTAGGGTGTTAAGGTTTAAAATAAGCTTTCTCCATAGCAAGCCTGCAAGGTAGGTAGTTACATTATTATCCCAATGTTACAGATGGGAAAATTTAGTGTTAGAGAATTTAAATAACTTTCCCTCAATTATGCAGCTAGGAAATGTTAGGGCCAGGACTCAGGTTTTCTTACTTTGCATGGTTGTTTCCCAGCACAATTTTTTGTTAAGAATTATATTCTCATAATGAGGGAATCTGACTTAAGAAAATTTCAGGTCAAAGTGTCTTAATTTTCTAGTCTGAAGAACATAAATATTAAAAATTATGAGGACCACAGTGACTAACATTTTCAACCCATTTCATCACATATACTCTAATAAATGTCGCAGAAGCCAGTCTCTTACATTACCTTGTCTGTCAGGAGGTTGTTTTTGTCATATACATCCGTGTAATTCTTATATTTGGGAAATTGATTTTTTACAGCTTCCACTTCATCAGGATTCTCACTTATGTGGCTCTACAAGAAATAAGATGGTATTTTCAGGGTTTTGTTTTTTGTTTTGTTTTTTTTTTTACAACATAGTTTACAAAATTAAACTTTCTATACAAGAATGGAAGGGATAGTTTGGCCTTGAATATAGAAAAGGGTTTTCTGAGAAGTCAAGTGATGAAAATTATGGCCTTTCATAGTCAATGATCACCTTAATGAGAACAAATTAAAATCTGTTCAAAATTGAACTCCAATCAAAAATTTTGAAATTCAGAAACTCATCAGCATAAGTAAAAAGTTTTCCCTAAATAAAGAAAACACCTTTTTCTGGTAATTGCCTCATCAGAGGTGAACAGACCCTGGGCTACTAAAAAGTTCAGCAGATGTCAGAGAATACAGATAACATCATTGAGTTGAACCAGGCACTGAACTAAGGGTCCAGAGGTAAGGATTCCAGCCTCACCTCTTCCCTGAACCTTTACCTTTCTAGTTCTCATTTTCCTTTTCTCTGAAATAATAACGTTTAAGATCCTTTCCAATTATAACATGCTATGGTTCTATGGTCCATAAGGGCTTTTACTCAGTCCTTTCTGAGGAAAGAGGTCTCGCTTACTTGTGACAAGCTCCCTACCTTCAACCCAAACAACTCTCTAGGTTTGTCTTTCTCAAGGCCACAAGACAATGTAAACCAGACCTTGCAACTTCTCAGGAAGGAGATTGCTGTGCAGACTCTAGACTAAAACTAGTGGTGGGTGGGTGTTATGGGCTAATAACCCAGTGAACAGCCTAACAGTTTCAAGAACAGCGTTGTGGCGTCGCCCTCATCAGCAGTATTTATAGTGAGCAAAGTCACATCAATGAAATAATGAGTGAGTGAATGAATTGATTAATTACATTTTTATCAATGTGAGTATTATACAATAAATACTCTCTCTCAGGAGATTCCAAAGCAAAGGGAGTAGAAGAACAGGGAAAGAAGAAAGAGAAGCCAAACTATTTATTAGTATTTTGACAGATCAATGCTATTACTCTTCCACAGATGCTTTGGTGGTTAGCCTTCTTTCTTAATGCATAAATGCAGCAATGATTTGATATCTGATGTTCATAACTGGATAGAAGTGTGTAGGGTGCACAAAGATAAAAAAGAAGAAAGATTGCTGAAGTTAACGGATCTCAGAAAGGCCAGACTTTAAAAGAAAATACCACCAGAAAGTGGTCAAGAATCCTTACACTCCCTTTGTCCTACCTGTCCTTTCTACTCATTCTTAAGTGGAGAAATTTTAGTACAGTGTATAATTAGAACTGATATTGGGGGGCAGGCTCCCAATTTTACCACAGCTGTAAGCTTTTAAAAGTGTTTTACCTCGAAATTGCAGCAACTTAATGATAAAGATGTAGAGTGTCTTTTTTTTTTTTTTTTTGGTTACTGCTGTTAAAATAAGACACTTAGAACAAAAAGTTTTTTAAAATGCATTTTTGTAAGATGAAAAATAGGTCCTTTGAGCTTTTCAAATGGCAGTAAGTTTTCCCCTAAAAGAAGATCGAGTGTGCTGGAAAAGTGTCATATAAAATACAGCTAAGAAAGAAATGGGATAACTATCTAAGTCTAAAAAGAGAACAGCTGAACAGCCTCTCTTGTGATCTGCCTCAGCGGATGATGAAAACATCTTTGTCTATAAGATCGAGGTGGGTGTATATTTCAGGCTAATAACCTACCTAACATCAGCCACTCCAAGAAAAGACTAGTGGAAAGAAGGTTAATAATGCGAATTCACGTTTATGCAGTGCTCTAAGGTTTATGAAGCAGTGATGCCTGGTTAATTCCTCAGTTTCCCCACCTGTGAGATGAGGGAGCTAGTCTTCTAATTCTAAATTAGTAAGATTCTGTGGGGCCCTGAAGGAATCCAGGACTAACCCAAAGATGTGCAGTCTAGAAACATCAGGCAGCCAATGTTAGAGGTGAGACCATAAATACTGACCTGGATATGCAGTTTGTGCTCCTTGGCTATGTCACCAAGTTTAGGCAACAAAGTCTCAGAGCAGGAAAGGGCAAAACGTGGTGTCACTATGGGCTTCACCCTAGGATACTGGAAAGAGCCAAAACACATTCGATAAGAAAAACATGAGGACTTGGCCCAAGAAAACAAACCCAAGCTTATTACTACAAAATGAAAGGAGGCTAACTATAGAGTCACATGGCTTCTTGGCTTTTTTCTATAGTTTTTAATTACAAAACTTGATTTTAAACTGTTTTTATAACACAGGGCTAGGGGGAGGACATTACTAAATTAACTATAAGGCACTAAGATGTTTGAATTCTGTGACTGATCAAATTTAGGCTGGTAAATATATTCTGGGGTGAAAACATTGATCCAACCAATTATTAGTTTTTTTTTAACCTAAACATGATTCATTAAGAATAAGCTATACTCAAATAATCTACTCATGAAACCAAAATCCGGACAATGCTGCGTAATCTTGGAACGCATGATTATAACTTAAAGAAAAGTTGTTAGCTTTATTATCAGAGGCATAATCATAAGTATGTTGTATGTATGCATTACTTACTTCCTTTTTTAGCATTTCATCAACAAACCTAAGACAAAACAACACACAGTAAATTAGGAAATGCAAAAATTCACAAGTAAGACTACTTTTAAAATGGTAATAGATCCACAAGCCAATTTTTATGCAAAAAGTCATCTAACCTCACAGAAATTTTATCACTAATAATTAAAGAAGGACAAGTGGTAATTACTAGGCTTTTTCGTTTGGAACCAAAAGCATGCTGAGTAAAATCAAGTGAAAACATAATTATATATTCTACCATCCGCAGAAAAGCTCTTCTCCCTTTGGGCTGTTCATGAGTGTTTCCACAGGACTAAATCCATTCTAGTATTTTAAGCTCTATTTTTGGAATATTGCAAGACATGATGTTCCACATATAATATGGTAGTAGAGATTTCGTCATGCGCTGAGACTTGGGAGTCAGAGGGCTTTGTTTTCAATCCACAGCAAGTGGACAGATACTGGTCTCCTAATGGATCTCTTCATAGGGACATAAGCAGGAGCAGGCAACTGCAGCAGAGGAGATGGGTGGAGGGAGGAAACTAACACTGGAGCGGGGTGGTGGGGCTAAGGAATCATACGTTTGTAGTGCAGGGGCTGGTGACAGATTTAGCTGCAGGCAAAGTAAATGAAGATGTTGGAATGTAAACTGAAGCCACCAGCTCTGGCTACTTCTTTCATATCTCTGTCTTCAATGTTTCCTGTATCTTCAAATATTTGCAAACCTTAAACTACTCTATATGCTACTTACTATTATCATTTTCATCATTATTATTGCAATAAGAATAATTTCCACAATGTCTCTCTTTTCTAGGAGCATTTAGAAGCTGATCATCCTTAGCTTTACCTGTTACAATTGCAAAAAGAATTATTTTGGGTAAGAATTGGGAAATTTTAGACTCTTGTAACAGAAGTTAATTCTTGAGAGGGGCTACTACTACTATGTATTTTGAGAAAAAAAATGTGAATCTCTTTAGGTTTAGCCCTAGAGGGAGATTTAAGTTAAAACAACTTTCTTCTTGGTTGATTACAATAGAATTATACCCACTGTCAAATCTTCAATGTTTTGTGGTGACAGCTCTTTTGGGAGACAGCCATCATTTAGCAGAAAGGGTGCTAGCCTCAGAGGTTAAAAAAAACCCAACAACAATAAAAACCTTGGGTTCAAACCTACATCTGATTCAAATGGGCAGTGTGACCCAGGACAAGTTACTCATTTCTTGGTGCTCCAGGCAATCTTCTAAGAGTGTGACTTGTAGATAAAATGATGACTTGAATTAGGCAAAGGGAGTTTCTTCATCCAGAAGATTTCTATGCCAATAAAATCATGGTATGCCCGGTATAATACCATGATATTACTTTCTGTGCTATGGCTACTAGAATTAAGGAAATACTGAAGGGATTATTGTGCAATCCAGAGGGCACACCAATGTCATCAGAAAGCAGAAAATTACGCAAAGTCTGTTATAAAGGGTGACAGTATTACTCAGTTGTGGTTGCGTGTTTTTTTTTTTTTCAAGTTTTATAGATTTCAAGTATTTCTTAGACCCAGGCTTCCAAACATTTTAGCATACCTATAAAAGGCATGCTTACAAATTGTACAAAGGGGGCACAGAACTGGGAGGCATCTCTAACAAACTAAGTGATCCACCCACAAAGGTCTTGAAGAACCAGGGCATTTATAAATAAAATGCATACATGGAGGTCAGTTTCAAAAGACTGCTTTCCTACTACATTAAGTAGGGTCTGTTTGAGCCACAACGTGTATATTATCCATATATGCATATACAGTATATCTGTACATGCTGCCAGGCATGCTTGCCCAGGTTCTGGGCAACGGACAATGCTCTGGTGTTCTCCCAGTCACCAAAGGAGTGAGGCAAGGCTGTGTGCTTGCTCCCATGGTTCTTAACATGATGTGTTCAACCATATTGTCAAAAGTCTTCAATGAGGATGAACACGGCATCAAGGTCAATTACTGCACTGATGGTAAATTCTTCAACTTGAAAAGGCTACAAGCCTTTATGAAGTGTTGGTACATGACTTTTCTGTTCACAGTGATGGTGCCCTCAATGCAGCCTCTGAAGCTGAGATGCAACCAAGTACGATTATGGATCAATTCTCTGCTGCTTGGTACAATGTTGGCCTAACACCTACCACTAAGAAAACACAGGTATTCCATCAGCCAGCCCCACACTATTCACCCGTGGAAGCATTGGTTACAGCAAATGGAAAAGTTCTGAGCGCTGTGCATAAGTTCAGTTACCTTGGCAGTATACTTTCTAGGGAGGTACACACTGATAATGAGACTGATGCACAAATGGCCAGAACTAGATCAGTGTTTGTGAGTAGACAAAATTACTTCTCCCTCCAGATGAATCCCAGAGACTGACTTCAGCAAGTTTCCTGGAGTTGGCAGCTTCAACCCTTGCCTTAACATCCCTTCCCAGAATCCCTTGGTATTGCACCATGACTTTCTCTGATGTGTTGGTGTACTACAAAGACCTTCCCCCCTCCCCCACCCGTGCCTCAACTCCTCCTTAGAAACAGCTCAGTGTGAAGGCATACTGACTTCAGTTATTTTATCTAAGTGAGAAGAAAGACCTTGCTACAGCTGCTTGTGTCCTTCAGTGTCTCATTTTTGCCTCTTATCAGTACTGAAAGACTTAGCTGCTAAAAGGCAGAGGATTCTGGCCTGGCAGGCAGATTTCTCTGATTTACCAGTACCAACTATATTCCCTTATCTACCTCTTGTAGCTAAGAATAAACATTTTTTCTCCAACAAATATATGATTCTTTTTATACAGCCACCTGTGTTTTATGAATGGTTATCTTTCTTTTCTTTGTTTCACATATCATTACTTTGAATAGTGTCTAGCTTATGAATGCTACCCTAAAATGTGCATATCAGAACACTTGTGTCAGGCTCAGGGTAGGCTGGCAACCACCCTGCAATTTGCCCCCACCAGCTGGAATAAATGGGCTACTTGCCCATAGACTTGCTACTCTTAACTAACTCCTTACTGCTATTATCCAATCCTAACTTCACTAAGATAGATTCTTGAGTGACAACCCTCTTAAGTCTCTGAAAAAAAACTCCTCTATAATACACACTGTTGTTGGTCAGTTGTATCAGTATAGTCTGATTCTCTGTGACCCCATGGACCATGATGTCCATGGAATTTTCTTGGCAAAGACATTGAAGTGGTTAGCCATTTTCTTCTCCAATGAGTTAAGGTAAACCGAGATTTTGCTTAGTCACATAGCTAGCAAATGTGAAAAATTAAATTTTTCTCTCTTTTTAATAACTCTCTATATTTAATAACTAATTATTGAATCAAGACCAAGATTTTCCCCCTTTTCTATCCCCTCATCCAAAAATCAACTAGTGTGGGAAATCTCTTTTATCCTGGCCAAGATCTTAACAGACAGTAAAAGAAATTCTAAGTTGGGGTTCATAAGTGTGCTCCTACTCACTGTGTTTGTTCAGAGGGGTCTGGGTAAGTGATAAGTTTCTCTTTTGTCTTAATAAGTGATGTCCTGATATCTGTATCAGCCAAGATTTGGGTGACACAGAATATAGCCCACCTCTCATTATAATATTCCTTTTCTTGTTGACCAATCAGAGTTGATTTTCACCCCTTTTCCAAAACACTTTATAAATATCAAAGGTTTAAGAGGTTTGGTCTCATTGGCTACTGAGGGGACATTGAGCCTCTTTTTTGTAGATTGCTTTCTAGATGTAGTCAACAAAACTGATCTTAATTTACCCAGAAACTCGGTCTCTCAGGAATTTTTTAATCATCACAAGGCCAGAAAATGATGACTTCAGGCCCAGTACTCTGTTATGAGCTGCCTCATAATAATACTATATACACATATAGATATTTACAGATATATAGATACATACATATATACACTGGTTGTTGTCCTTCATCTTCAAATAGGACCAAAACGGCATCACCATGATAAAGTGAAATTTCAGTGTGTCCGACTGTGGCTGATCAGACCAATACGAGCTCAGAATGCTCTACCACAGGTTGGGCACAGATAGTCCGTGTGAATATTTGGGGTGGATGCTCCAAACTTGTGCATCCTGTGTTTACTTTGTGCTGTTTCAATTCTGCTTTGCTCAAAGAGCTCAGCACCCTCTCTGATATGGAGAAAACTGATAGCAAGTTCTTCAACTTGAAAAGGCTACAAGCCAAGACCAAAGTGGAGGGAGTATTGGTGCATGATTTTCTGTTTGCAGATGACTGTGCACTCAACGCAGCCTCTGAAGCTGAGATGCAACACATACATACATACATATACGCACATACACCCACTACATAGGCTTTATATATACACACACAGAGATACATGTATATATGTAAATACATATATGTGCAAGGATATATTTACATACATGCATATGCACACATACATGCATGTCTAACAGATACATAAATGGATGGACAGAAAGAGATATTGACAAGTTTCTCATCTCAAAACACCACCAGTAGTTTACCTTTCTGTCTCTTTAGCCGACTCCTCAGTGGTTTCCTTATACTCTGGAACAGTGTCATTCATATCCATGCAAACTTTGCCCACAAATGCTCGCTGCCCAAATTTGTCTGCAAAGTGTGAACAATGTAAAAAGTCAATTCAGGTTTTCTGTTTCTAAAAAAACATTGAGCCCAAATCTTAACTAGTTCAGCAATCTGAGATTTGGGAGTCAGAAGATATAAGTTAAAAGTTACCCTCAGGCAAGTTATTTAACCTCTATAGACCTCAGTTTCCTCATCTGTAAAATGGAGATGATACCTAAACCACATAACCCATAAGGTGGCTGGTTGTAAGGCATAAATGAGAAAATGCGTTTAAAAAGTGCTGCGTGAACTATAAAATATTAAATAAATTAAGCTATTTTTAATGTCACAATTATTCAAAAGTGATAAGCAGCTTGTGACTCTGAAGGGCATCTAAAAGGAGCACTGATCATACCCTGTCACTTCCCACCATGGTACCTCTTTTTCCCTTTCAATTTACTATTACATCTACCCCCTCACTTCTTTTTTTCCCTCTTCCTTTTCTTTCTTTTTACATAGGCTGCCAGTCAATTATCAAGGGCAGATTCAGTCCCATGGATAGCACCATAAGAGGCAACAGTGAAGTAACTCAGGCTGCATTCATGATTTTGATGGAATTTTAATTTTAATTTTAGAAAGCTAAACAGACACAGAAAGGTATAATTTTTTTTTTCAAAAGTGTCCCTCTTATTTGCAAAAATCTTCCTATTTTTCCAGGGTGTCGTGAGAAAATTACTTTGTAAATATTCAGGGGTTCTATAAAATGAGTTATACTAGAACCAATTCAGTTCAAAAAACATTAAATGTTTACTATGTACAAGGTATGGGGCTAGCTATTGCGGACACAAAGACAAAACTGGGGTGAGCAACAGGAGCTTGAGAGTAAGTTGTTGGGTTTTTTTAACCTATTTTCTAGATACTAGTTTCTAGATACTAGTTTCTAGATCCTAGGGAAAAAAAATCATTGCAGAAAAGAGCAAGTGCTAATATCTAGGAGAGGAGGGAAGGAGGAGGATCAATAAGGGACCACTTCTCCTAGGAATACTACAAGGAAAATGCTTTGAAAGAAACTAGAGATGCTACAAAGTGCAGAGAGAGTATATTTCAGACACGCATGGGAGACCAACTTAGGTAAAGGCACAGGAGGGGGAGACAGACTGCCCTGTATAAGGAATAGCTAGTAGGCCAGTTTGAAAGAACAGTGAGTGCTGGAAGGAAAGTAATACGAAAATAAGACACTGAAAGAACATGAAGGTCAGACTGTAAGGGCCTTTAAATTCCAGTCTGAGGATTTCATTTTATCCTAGAGGCAACAGGGAGTCATGTGGCTTCTGTGAATAGACAGCTTCTTTGTTCCCATTGTGTTCCTTCTTTCCTGATAATAGGTAAATGATACTGATAAGGGAGTGCCAAGGCAACCAGTGAGACTGGAAGATCCACTGACAACCCGAGTCCTGGAGAGCAGGGTGGAAACAGTAATGGTAAGGAGACAGCCTTGAGGAATGACATGCCTGATCCAGCCCTGCAAGGACCAACTAGTCAACTGGCTATATCATGCCCAGAAGTGAATTTGTTGGGAACTCTGCAAAGAGAGAAAAGAACTCCCAGGGCCAGGAGATGCTCTTTGGCCGCATTTATTTCCTCTCCCTGTATTTCAGCACTTTTGTACTTCAAGTAGGAGCCTGTTCTCACTAAGAATTGACTGAATGGGTAGAAGGAAGAGTATGCCCTCCCCCTTGTTTTCTGGGGGATAGAAGGTGGTAATTTTGATTCTTGCTATACCTTCTTAGTAAATACACTTCTGCAAAAGCTAATTAATGTTGCTGGTTAATTGATATTGAAGAGATATTAACTGGTTGGATGATAAAGATGTGAGAAACAAAAGAAGGAATTTTGCTTCCACAGGATGTCAGCTTGCAGGAAAGATAACAGGATGTAACCAGTTTCAACCAGAGCTGTGACCTAGCAGAATGTGAAAGGTCAGATGCTTGTATGCATGTTTAACAAGTTGTTTAATATTAACCCACACACCCCCAGGGTGGGGCTAGTTAATTTAAATGCACATGTGATGCATGACAAGAAGGGGGAACACATCTAGGAGAAGAACATGGAATAGACGGTTCAGTAAGTTGTATCCCACCAATAGGACACAGGGGAGGGAAATTCAAATCAGTGTGAGACATCAATGGCTTTGTAATTGTCTGAAAGGGGTATGTCTCTTTATGGGTCACCTGGGCTCTTGCGGGCTTGCCAGAGATCAATAAATAAAGTCTTTCTTTAATTTCACTGATGGCCATGTGAAGCTTTTTGGTAAGATGGTTATTTCTCATATTGAGGAGCACACTAGTGGGGGCTCATGAAGGAATAGTAGCTCAAGAAGCTACCTGACCTACTAATTCCAGTGTGTATTGGAAGAATGAGCCCCAAACCTGTGCCACACTATCTTTTTTTTTTTTCCCCACACATTACTCTCCCCCACATACTCTTTGGAATAATCATACCAGCCTGCTTGCCACTCTTTACACATAATGCTCTATCTCCCTTCTCTATGCCTTGGTCTTATGGTACAATGGAAAAGATTTTGAGTTGGAGTCCAAAGGCCAGGTTCAAATCCTGACTCGGTCACTTTCCTGTGAGATCTTGAGTAATCACCTGACCTCTCAGAATCTTTCGTCACCTATAAAATGAAAGGGTTGTACAAGATGGCCTCTAAGGTCCCTTCCCACTCAACCTATGATCTTTTGATCCTTTGCACTGGTGATTTTCTATGCCTGGAATACATTCCTTTCTCATTTCTGCCTTTTAGAACATCATGCCTTCCTTCAAGACAGCTCAAAACCCACCATCTGCAGGAGGCCTTTCCTGGTTCTCTCAGCAGCTGGTACCTTCCTCTAAGCTTCATGTTTATACCTTTGCATGCACATATTATCTCCTTTATTACAATGAGAACTTCTATGAGTCAAAGACTTTTTTGCTTTTTCTTTGTATTTTCAGTGCTACAATGTGTGGCATATAGTAAGCACCTAAAGACTTGTTGACTGGTGCTTAGAGGAGGAAGTAATATTTACCCAGAGTACCCGAGAAAGATTTGGAATGGATGAAAAGATTTAGAGTAAATAAGGAGGAAGTGCTCATCCAAAGGGGTAAAGAAAGACTTTGAAGAAAGGATAAGGGATAGTAAGTACTCCCCTTACCCAAACCTCATCTTCCCTTTAAGGTCTTTCTTCACCCCTCCAGAGTGAGAACTTTCTCACCTAATACCTGTTGTACTGGCAGAGAAGATACAGCCCAGGACATTAAGAAGATACTGGTCTGAATCCTGTCTCTAATGGGTGACCGAGGGCACTCAACCACTTCCCATCTCCAGTTTCTTGGAGAAAGCACCTATCACAAAGGATTGTTGTGAGGATCAAATAAAATGATGTATGAAAACTTTGGCAAATCTTAAAGTACTGAGTAAATAACAGTGATGATTATTACCTAGTATAGTACCTTATACCCAGCAGAAGCTTAATAACAAATGTTTGTCAAACTGATTTGAACATATTTAACATTTTTCTGAAGAGTTCTCCCAGTCCTCCCAATTAGTCATTAAAAACCTCCAAGAGGAAGAAGGATGTCTTAGGGGGAGCATATTCCAACCCCTAACATAGTCTCTTTGCAGATATTAAATAAATGTTTATTGATGAAGCCTGCTAGAAACATTTGTTTAGGCAATTAAAAATGCTTCTAAAAATTCCCACCTGAGAAAATTTAAATTCAATGGTACCTAACCCTTAGACTCAAAAGCCACAAACATAAAGTAAGTTTAAAAAAGTAATAGGGATTACACATGTATAACCAATATCAGACTGTTTATTGTCTGGTATAGGGCAGAAGGGAGGGAAGGAAGGAGAGAATTTGGAACTCAACATTTTTTAAAAATGAGTGTTTGTAATGGCAAGCAAAGTAAGATCTTTTGCTGTTTTTGTTTTAGTATAATCAAGTGCCTCTGATTGAATAATGTGATGAAAGAAGATCTTCCCCACTCATTAACGGGCCTGAGAAGCTTTGTAGGAAGGCCCAGACCTTTTGTTAACGAGGCACAGGTTCTCAAGGGTTGTGATGCCCTCTAGCTCTAAAAAGTGTATAAGGACTCTAAGATGAGGTTTTAGTTCCGGGGCTTAGTTTTTGGAAGAAGCTTTATGTGCCAGATGAGACTCTAGACTAAGCAGTGCCCTCCCCCACTCTGAAAACCCAGATGATGGTGCTTCTCTCTCTGGTAACTATATATATAGATATATATAGACATACATATATATAGATATACACATACATATATATGTGTATACACACACACACACACACACACACACACACACACACACACACATATATATGTAATGGTCAGACAGCTGGACCTACTGTCTGTTGATCTATGATGTATGTATTTTTTATGTCAGGCAGTTGGAAGCATGTCTGTTGATTTTAATTTCTCTATTTTCTCTGAAGTTCAGGGTGCTAACTTTTTTCCCCTGAACTAAGTAAATGATACATGTGCTTGATTTAAAGTGATTATTGACCCCTCAAAAGCTGCCTTTCCTTTTAGAAAAGCAGGCCCTCTTGTGTATGTTGGGGTGCTTGCTTTTACAATGTTAAAATTTTTTTACACATAATTAGAAAAAAAAATATCATTAAAAAAAGAAAATACAAAAAACCAGGTAATTACAACATAAGGACTTTCAATTTAATGAACCATAAGAAAGGTAACTCAGAAGTTCTTGCAATTAACATCTAGGACTCTTTTCATGTCAAAAGCTGGTCTGAGCTGGTCGTTTCTGCACGATATACCCTTTCATACACTGAACTGCTCACCTGTAATATCAGCGAGGCGGAGGGATGCGTCAGTGTGGATTGTTCCAAAGTAGCATGCTGTGGTTGTACCATTCTTTAGAGTTCTCCTCTAAAAATAGACCATAAAAACCAAGGTTCACTTGTGCCCCCAAAAAACTACATGACAGAAAGGTCTGAAAGCTTAATTCTAATCTTTTCATCTTCAAACATTCTTATGTGGAGCTGATTTCTTGGGAGGTAGAATTTAACCAGAGTGCTAATAGAAACATGAGTATATCCTGCAAATATCAAATATTATGTACTACTATCTCCTTGATTTTATCTCCTTCACCCTACAAAGCTCAATAGTTCTGATTTTATAAGATATCTTTTTAATGAATTTCATATTTAGGGCTGGGTAATAATTTCCAAACTATACTGAATTTAGGTATGAAAAATTGGAATTTTAACATTTCTATGGGACACACAAAATATATGGAGTAAACAAACCATATGACTGAGGGAGTATTATATTTGGTCATAACTGATCAATTGTATGGAAGAGGATGTTGGACTAGGTTCTAGCTCCAGCTTTGCCATTAACTTGCTATCTGATTTTGGACAAAGGGGAGGTAACTGTGGAAGAGTGGGAAGACCATGGAGTCTAGCAGATCTGGGTTCAAATCCCACCTCAGGCAATTACTACCTGTGTGAACTTGGACAAGTTGCTCAACCTCCTTACACCTCAGTTTCTCATCTGTAAAACAAACAGGTTGGATGAAATCAGGGGATCTTAACTCTTTGTGTGTCATGGACCCCTTTGGCAGCCTGGTGAAGCTTAATGGGCCCTTTCTCAGAATAACGTTTTTAAAGAATTGAAGGAAATGCTAAGAGCTCAGTGAAAATAACGATTATTAGTTTCCTCATTAAAGTTCATGGACCTCCTGAAATCTGTCCCAGACTGTGGTCTCTTGGTCCTAGGTTAAGAACCTAACCCTGGGGGTGGGAGGTCCCTTCCTGCTCTAAATCTGTCCTTTAACCACTGTGGGCCTCAGTTTCCTCACCTGTAAAGTGAGACCAAATGTAAAGTCTGTAAATCTGTAAAGTCAGACCAGATGATCACTGAAGACTTTCTAATCATTCAAACCTATAACAGTTATTCATTAGTTCTGTCTCCACTTCTAGCACAAGACCTCTCTAGCTAATGATGAAATCTCAGGACTTCCGGCACAGGTAAAGTCCCTCAACCTCCTTGTTAACTTCAATATTTCTTTTCTGCCTTATGGAGATGAGCTGCCAACAGATCCAGATACACTGACAGCTCTCTGGCTTCAATCAATCCCTTCCAAAATGGTGCCAGCTTCACAAACAAGCCTGGTAGTAGAAATTCAAAGGCCAATCAGAAAGCATTCAAGAAAGATGAAGTGAGGACCTCAGCCAATGGGCCACTTCTGATCTCTTAATGGGAGCTTTTAAACACTTGCACAATAGCTTCCTCAGAGCAATATAATAAAAATGTGGATGACCGTCACACTTTCCTATTAACAAGGGAACAAGAACCCTAAGGCTCCTCAGTTTTGCTTCTCTGGTATCTCAAAGATATGTGTCAAATACACCTCAATAATGTGTAGTAAATGAAAACCAATTTATAATTCACATGTGCATGTGTACACACTACTACATCAAAAAATCAGAACTCGCATTTATTCCTTTCAAGGCTTAAATTTCACAAGGCAGCAGAAAGTCTGTAGAGCATCTATTATGAATGACCTCAGAATAATTTTTTTTCATCGCTGCAGAATCACTGTCATAAGGGAGAAAAGTTTTCTAATATCCTGATTTCTCCCTCCCCTTCCCTTACTTATCCCTCTCTAACCTTAACACAAGACACTGGGCTTGGAATCAGGAAGAATCATCTTCATGAGTTCAAATCCAGCCTCAGACACTTACTAGCTGAGTGACTGACCAAGTCACTTATCTCTGTTTACCTCAGTTTCCTTATCTGTAAAATGAGCTGGAAAAAGAATTGACAAACCTCTCTGGTGTCTCTGCCAAGAAAACCCCAAAATAGGGTCATGGAGAGTTGGACACAACAGAAATCTACTAAGCTAACAAAATCTTAACACAGAGAGTCCTGTACCCATCCTGGCTCAAAAAATCTGAAGGGACTCTCACCTATGGGATAAAACAGAAACTCCTTGGCTTGGCACTCTACAATCTGGCTCCAACCCACCTTTCCACCCTTCTTCATCTTGTTCCCCTTCATATAGTCTATGTTCTAGGAAAATCACCCAACTAGCTATTACCAAACATCACCCTGCCCTTGTTCTTTAGTTTTTTTATTTTCCATAGAATATTCAGAGCAATATTATGGAGATGCAGAAAAACCAGGGGAAAAAAATTCAAAGAAGTGCACCTGTAACACCTACTTTAAGTAACACAAGCCCATGGAAGCCAGTATGGTATAGTAGAAAGCATAGTAGACTGAGTCAGCAGACCTGGACTCTTGCCCCCCGTTCTTCCACCTATGGGCTCAGTCACCTAAGAGAGTCATTGGACTTCTCTGAGCCTCAGTTTCCTCATGTGTAAAATAAGGGTAATCAGGCTGAATGACTTCTAAGATCCTTTTCAGTCCCCAAATGCTGATTCGTTTTGATTATATATCATATTATATATTATAATATATATTATTTATTATATATATATGGTATTATATATCATACCACACGTATATGATACTTACAACCACTCGGGTATAGACTTCTTCAGCAACATCCTTATTGCTGAATTTGTTTTCTGTTGGAAACGTATACTTTGTTAACCACTCCAGGAGAGGGAGATCCACATTACTTCCGGCAAACACATACTGTGGTGCATGGATGTGTGTATCGACCAGTCCAGGAATGAAGAATTCACTGGAAATTAAGATGAGAGAAAACAGGTTAGCTACACATGTAGTTGTTTTCCATATCCTTCCGTATTTTCCTCCAACAATATCCTAACAGCTGTATGTAACACTGATTGATGACCCAGATAATCACTGAGGTGTGAAATTCTCTGTATCAACATGGCCTCTAACGCTAGAAGAGCTGAGCTTAAATGGAGGCTATGCACAAAGAAAAAAGTGCAAGGAGAGAAAAGAAGATATCCAAGAAAAGCAATATAAGAAAATTTGAGATCGCATTCATTTGGGAGTGAGCATAGAGGAGAATCAAGGAAGACTTTATGGAACAGTTGGCACCTCACCTCAAGCCTGGATTGCAAGAGATATGGAGGCAATGCTTCTGTGCATGAGGGATGCCTTGTGCAAATGAATGGAGGGGTAAGAGATGGGCAGTAGCAAAGGAGGTAACAGCACACACACGTGTAGCACTTCAAGTTTACAAAGTGCTTTATGTACTTTATGTCCTATCATCCTCACCTATACAACCTATGAGGAAGGAGGTGGAAATATTACTTGTATCCATCTTATAAACAAAGACACTGAAGGGTTAAGTAACTTAAATAGCAAATGATGGAGCAGGGATTCACACTCTGGGCTTCTGGCTCCCAAATCCAGACCTCTGCTCACTTTCCCAGTGCAATACACCACAGCTAACAGCCTTGTACAACTGGAATAGGAGTAATGTGACATCAGGGTAGAAAGGTGGGTTCGGGCCAAATTGTGGAGGCCTTTAAATGTCATGACTGTTGCTATTCAGTCGCATCTGATTCTCTGTGACCCCATTTGAGGTTTTCTTGGCAGAGATACTAGAGTGGTTTGCCATTTTCTTCTCCAGATCACTTTACAGATGAGGAAACTGAGGCAAACAGTTAAGTGACTTGCCCAGGGTCACACAACTATTAAGTGTCTCAGGCTGGATTTGAACTTAGGTCCCTCTTGACTCCAGGCCCAGTAGATTTTATGTTTTATCCTGCTGGCAATAAAGAGCCACCGGGTAGAGGTTTTTGAGGATGAAGTATAAAAGGGTCAAGACCTCTCTGTTCACATCAGCCCTGGCCAAAATCCTGTAGTGACTTCCCAATACCAGGAGAATGAAGTAAAAAGCTCTTGAATCCTAATATATTAAGGCCCTGAAGAATTTTGCTCCTGTCTTATTTCATAAATCTAGAGCTGACAGAGACCTCTGAAGACATCTAGCCCAACCTCCTCACTTCACAAATGATGAAACTGAAGCTTGGGTGACTTGCCTAAGATCACACTGGCATTAATTATCAGAAGCAGGATCTGAACTCAGGGCTTCTAACTTCAGAGCTAATGTTCCTTCCACTGTACCAAACTGCCTCCCTACTACACCACAGGTTGGTCACTCTTTCTTATTCTCATTCTGCCCTCTCCCACCTACCTTCTGGCTTCTTTACAGGTTGTCCCTTACGCATAAAAAATTTTCTCTCCTCTCCTCTCCATGTCTACTCTTTGACAGTCTTCCCTTCTTTACAGGCCCAAATACAGTGCCATTTCTTTCTTGGAACTTTCCTGATGTCCATAGCAAAAGTGATTTCTTCCTTCCTGAACCACCCAAAGTCATTCCCTACTTCTCTAATGCAATTAATCATTTTCCAACTTCTATGACAGTTATTTATGTACTCCACTCATCTCCTCCATTAGACTCTAAGGTATGCAGGAGTTGGATTACGGCCATTTTTCATCATTATCTTCCTAAGCACAGCTGCTTAATAAATACATGTTGAACTGAACTGAATATATGTAAAAAATGCTACCTGAGGGCAACAAGCACAGTGCTGGGCATGCAGTATACATCAAATGATCTATGACCTCATCTCCTGCCACTAGTATATACTACAAGTCATCCACACCTTCGCTTCTTATGTGACTCTTGAACACATGCTCCCATGAATCCTCCACCGAGGGTCCACTCAATAAGCTGAGGGTCTTTCTACTGAAACAGCACATGGAAAGTCTTTTCTCCTTTCCTTCTTCTACATGACTGCCTCACTGCATTTTCAGATCATCTCTCTGATGATACTTTTATATCATATTGTGCATGTAACTTGTCACTGATAATGTATACATCACACACACTCACCAACATGTGTCACTCTTAAATGACTTCTATCATGTCCACTCTCCCCCATTGATAGTATGTATATTTGTAAGACTGTGCCCAGATTTCACTGGGACTTTTCCTGCCATTTTGTTTCATTATGAATATCTTTGAACAAAGTGTGTCCTCTGGCTGATCAGAAAAAAATAAATACAACAGTGACAGTCGTATGAGTTATGGTTTTGTGATAGTACATGTTCTAAAGCCAAACAGCATTATTAGAAGAGTGTTGGTATAAAAAGGTGAGATTTTTCTTTTAAGGAAAAGGTTGGAGTTATTGAAAGCACAACATAATTCCCCAATTATATTCTAACTTCTTCTAAGGAATTTTGGGTCCTGTTCATTGTTCATCTCTCATGTCCATCCTAATCAGACAGCTCTAAGGGATGACCATCAAAATTTGGGTCAAGGTGTTCTTTATCTATTTGGTTTTTCCAGTGTGAAAAAACTAGAAGAGTGTTTAAATATAGTCTCTTGAGTGACTGTAGATTTCATTTAGGAGGTTCTGCAATATTCTAGGGATTGGCGAAATTACCACATCGCCTGCAAATAGAAGTACTTGGAGATTTACCACAATCTGCCGGAAATCTCTCTTTCATTTGGGTTGAATGTGTCTCCCTCTTCTGTATTTCACTTGATATTCATAGTCAAAGGACCATCAAAAGTAAAACAATTGGTGTATCAAAGGAAAGCTGGATGGTATTAACATAAGCCCAGTAGACATTTTGTTGGAGGAGAGTCTTTAAGGAAATGTTTTGTCCTACTGAATCAAGTACTTAATAGTCAAATAGTAAGCATGCTGGGTTCCTGTACAGCATGTACCTTTCAGTCAATTATGTGACTGTGAAGATATGCTCCATTGCAGAACACTGTTTAGGAACGCCTCCCTCTTTTCTTCTCATATCTTCACCAACGATGACCTCAATTTGTATGTAAATTCTCTCAAAATTTTTATAAAGATCAGAAAGTAAGCTTGTAAGGCAATAGTTTCTGATATTATTCTCTTGATCACTTTAAAAAAATATAATTTTTTTTCCATCTTTTCCTATCTTCCCTTCTTTCAGAGAAGTTGAGAATTGTTTCACCAAGTGTCACCCTACCCCCAACTCCAATTATGTCACTTCCAGAAGAGATCTATATACATGGTCTTTCTATCTTTGCCTTGTTTCTTATGAGTTCTGCTTCTCCACATGACATATCAGGGTGTACTCGTTCTTCGTTGCCAAAGAAGACCATGCCATCAGAGAAATGATGACATGACTTGCATTTGAGTTTGTTGGGTTTTTTTTAATGACAGAGTTCAAATGTGGTGCAGTAGCTCTATTGTCGGTGAAGGATGAAAGGATCTGTTGTAGAAACAGTGACAGATCTTTTCCATTTTTTTGCCTTTTGAATTTTATGGCTTCCTTTGAGTTTCATTCTTAAATGATCTCAAGAGGATATGGCTTAATTGGGCCTTACATCAAGCTTTCTGGACACTTATTTTCCCCTTTGTTTCTTACTATTTTATGAGGTGATACTTTTCATAATTTTCCATCATACATCTTTGTAAAATTTTACAAATAACTTTATAGTCTAAGTTGGTGTTGCACTTGGCTGCCATATCTATCTTCTTGGCAATAAGATGAAGTGTTTGTTGGCTGAGATGATGTCTAGGTTTTCTTGATATTCTTGTTGTACCCACTGCTTTACTTCAGTTAAATTTCTGTAAAAATAGTAACAATTTACATGGATGTCTGTTCCTTCAGCCATTTTCCATGTTTTTCAGCAACAAAGGCTTGTTTAAATAGGCCAGGTTTGAACTATTTTGATTGCATGCCATATCTTCTCATTTTTATTCCTTTTTAAAATTTGCTGTTGTTTTGATCTCAATTCTAATATGTTTTTGGTATGAGTTAGAGACAGATAATTCAGAAAGTATTCCTCTATTTTTAACCAGTTATTTCCTGTCCATTAAGATTTGGACAGTTTGATTTTTTCTAAACTTATATAGATGCCCCAGGGACCTGCCCTTCTTGAAGACAATGCTAATGATATATAAGCTTCTTTGCAGTCTACAAGCCTTTGGCCTCTTATTTCTTGGTTTTCAATCATATTTTCCATCTTTTATTCATCAACCCTATGCTCACATTTCAACTGAAGTGACCAAGTATCAAAATATATGTTGACTTAATTTGGAGAGTCTTTTCGAATTTCTCTATTTCTTCATTTTCTGTACCTGATTACATAATTACATACATAAGCTGCATTTAGAAGATTACATAAGTTGCAATTCTCTTCATATTGAACTTTTTGTTTATTCTCATCATAAACACATGCAAGATGACTAAGTATTCTATGAAATTATGTTCCTTTTTTATTTGGACATACAATAAACTCAACACCAATAACTCATTTATTTGTCTCTCTAAGGAAAGCTTGTGACTGATCCTTCCACTTAATATCAATCTCTTTATGTCTTTTGGTTTCTGATAGGGGGTTAGACATGGAGTCAGGAGCAAGTGGGTTCAGTCTCACCTCTGACACATACTAGCTGTGTGTCCCTGGGGAAATCACTCCTCAGTGCATTGGGCAACTCTCTGAGACCATAAGTATCAAAGAAAGTGCCAACTTGCATTGAATGTAAAAGGAATTTCTACAATTGGGACCAGAAAGATTAATCTCGAAGGAATGTACAGGATGGATTGGAGAAAGCAGACTCTGGAAGCTGGAAGACCCACTGGAAAGCAGTTCTATTAATAATATCAATCACTGGCCCAGTCACCGTCACTGTCATTCTTTTAGTGAGAATGTCAGTGTTGCTATGATTCAGTTCCTTGAGCAATCAGATGACTTGTTGGTCATTATCCAAGAATCTCACATTTAGCGTACAAACAGTGAAGTTCATGTTTACAGCTAGTCTGGAAAGTGAAGCTATTTAGCACCTTCTGCTTCCCCTTTCAGCCAGTCTGCCACCATGACTGTGGAAACAGAAGGTGGCTACATAAGACTGAGGGCCATTTTGTAGTTTTCCTTGTTTCATGGGCTTCCAAAGCTGGAAAAAAATCACTACCACCAAGAAGCCTGTCTGTTTGTTATGACTCTTTCTATCCTTAATCAAGGCTGATCCCCAGAAAGCTGATATGATGTTACTAGCCTTCTACTCAAAACCCTTCTAGCACCTAGCAGAACTTGCCAAAACTTATGTTCTACTGGAATCACCTTTGACAACCCAGTACCATCATGAGGCACTGGAATAGGACATCTGTGGAATGCACAAAGGAATTTACTAAGTAATTACTGGCTTGAATTTGACTCGACAGCCTTAAGGCAGATACAAAAAGTTTTTCCACTTCATTATGGCAATTCACTTTTAATCTAATACTAACCCTAAACTTCTCCAAACAGATCTGCTTAAATGTGAGTATGTAGTCACATGTTCCCAGACATTCTAAAGTAATAACATAAGTTACTTGAACTTGCACCTTAACAAAAGAAAAAAGACTGAGAAATATTTATTAATTCAAATATGTACTATTTCAAGGAAAGTGAAATATGAGGGTTGACAGTTGTGAAACTCTAGCACAATGATTTTCTTTTAAAACACACCCTGCCATAAATGACAGAAATATGACATAGTTGATAATTTAACCAAAAAAAGCCTAGATTCAAAGTCTGTGTTTATCTGCAAATGTCTCAAGAAGGAAGTAATAAATGGTAAGGAGAACAGTACTGAGAGTCATAAATACTTGAATTTTTCTGTGTAAGACTGAAAAGGTACTTACTTGCATTCTTCTGAATAAAGATGAAAAGTAATAGGTTCTGAATATCCAGGGTCTTATATGCCAGTCTTTATCTCACTGACAACGGAAAACCTTTAAAAGCTTTTGAACAGGGGTACAATAGGAGAGGAATGATGTTTCAGAAAGATTAATCTGGCAGGATTGTGCAGGATGAACTGAAGAAAGGAGAGTCTGAAAGCTGGAAAAGACCACTAGAAAACAGTTACATAAATCTAGATATGAACAGATATGGGCATGAATTAGGATGTTAACTCAGGAGGAAAGGAAGAAAAGGGACAGATGATAGAGATATTTAGAAAATATCTCTTGGAAAAAAAGAACATTTCTCCATCTCATTTTCATTCTGTTCCATAGGCCTAATAAATACCTTCAACCTGATAAAAAAGAATCTTAGAATTTAAACGTACTGGCCAAGGAAGGAGGGTATCAGAGGTAGGGGAGTGAGTCAGAGACAAAACACTCAAAGCCTAAGTGACTGGAAGAACAATCCTTGAGATAGGTGGTGAAAGTGCAGCGAAGATAAATAGTTAAGTTTAAGACAAGGCGTGACATCTGAGATAGGCAGCTGGAAATGTAGAAGTGGAGCTCAGGAAAGAAGGCAGGCAATGAGATGCAGATTCAGGTATCACTGACTGATACAGGTGACTCTTGAGGCCCTGGTTAGGTGGCAGCAGGACAAAAAGAGTCAATGAAGATGGAAGAGGAGCAGTCAGAAAATGAGGATGATGGAGTCTCCTAAAGCCTATGGAAGGGAAGAGTTTCAAGAAGTAGCGAACTGCTCAACAGTATCGACTTCTGCACAAGGGCTGAGAAAAAGCAACTGAATTCAAGCATTAGGAGATCACTGGTGATTTCTGGGGAAAGTGGTTTTGGTGCAGCAGGGCCCAATCCCTGCAGCCATTATCCAGGGAAGTTTTGTGGGGGTTTGATCTGGCAACTGTTCCTGCAGGTTCTATCTCCTGCTTCCTCAGCAGCCACAGCTATTGAAAATGTGGAAAAGAAAGTCCTCATCACTAACGTCCTTGGCATTGTCAAACGTTTCCACATCAGAAACACATATGGTTTTATGAGGGGAAATAACATCAAAGACGATGACTCATTACCATCCTCTTTGCTGATGTAGACTAAGGACCATAGGGCTTTTCCAGCTGACCTGAGTCTGAAATCTCCCACATGTATGTATTGTCTCCCCCCTTAGGATAAGAGTGGGGATTTGTCTTGCTTTTCTATATGAATATCCAGCACTTATCCCTGTGATTTGCACATAATAAATACTAAATAGACGCCCTATTCATTCATTCAGTAAGGAGCAAGTGGATGGTGAGGTTGTAAAGGCATCAAGCAGATGTATTCACTAGGCTTTCCAATGAAAGGAGGAAGAGGCATTGGACAGTTATTATAGAAAAAGCGAAGGCACTTTTCTTTTTTTAAAGACTTCAGATACCTGTGGATGTTGTGCAGACAGAAGGGACGCCAGCTAAGAGGTTCAAGATCAAAGCATAACCGAGAGAGTAATGCCCTTAATGTGATAGGGTGCATCCCTAACAGTACTGCAAACAGCACCTGATACAGGACAGCGGATAGGTTAGCAAACAGAAAGTACAGTCAAAATGCTTATTAACATGAAGTTGGATAGCATTCTGCTGTCTCTGCATGTTCATATTTATTAAGTTTATGCTTTATATGTGTATGTGTATACACACGTATGTGTGTGCTATTACATGTACTTGTTTCCCCCGTTACATTATAAGATTTCTCTGAGCAGGGAGGGTTTTAGTCTCGGTATTTGTAAGTTCCAGTGCCTGGCACATAGTAGGCACTTGATAAACATTTGTTGACTGACTGACTTAAATAAAGGTAGTCCAACTGGAAAGACTTTGTCTAATATCCCAAGAATTGGGTATAAGTGGAGAAAGGTGGGATGGCAACATGCGGAATATATGTCTTTTCTATGTGGATTACAGTACACGAGACTACTGGGGCAGGTGGGTGTTTGGAGTTTTCAGTGGTTGCCCGTGAGGAGTAAAGCAGCCTCAGTGTTTCCAGGCTGTGGTTTTTGTCAGGCTGTGTCTCATGTGTGGAGCAGAAGGATGATAAGATGGAGACAGGAAATGCAGGAGAAATGCTAAGGGTATGGTATGATGGTAGAAGAGAAGAGAGAGAGATGAGGGCCTTTCCATTCTCATCTCATTTCTGCTGTTGGTGGCATGGCTTAGAAGTGGCTCAGGTTTCAACACAATCTTCCTTTCATAAAATCAGAGCTCTAGGGTTGTAAGGGACCTTAGCAGCTGGCATCGAGTCCAACCCCCTCATCTAAATGACAAACAACCTGTAGCCCAGGGTTGTGACTTATAGGCAAGTGGCCACACTGGGATTGGAACCTGGGTCCTGCGACTGCCAATTCAGCATTCCATTTATTAAACTTCCACTTATTACTACTAAGCATTATGCCAGGTACTGGAAATTCAAATATGAAAAGTGACCCCTTCTCTGCTCTCAGAGAATGAATTAGGGGGATTAAACACCTAATCCAAATAAGGGAGAACATGAAAGAGGTTGCAAAGCACTCCTGAGAAAATCATGAATTTATCAGGCTCAAAATATCAGGCACTGAGCGAGGTGCTAGAAATTTAAAGCTAAAAAAAATGACATAATCTCTGCCTTTAGGGAATGGGCCCTGACTGAATATGATTAAGTGTGCTGCAAGGGAGAACGTGGATAAAATTACAAATAACTCCTGAAGGGATCAAGCAAGTATAGGCACCCTGAACTGTCACTGCTTTGGGTAAAAAATAATCCATACTAATAAGCATTTTAACTGCATTTTCTATTTGCTAACTCATCTGCTGTCTTGAGCAGGTGCCATTCGCAATACTGTTTGAGGATGCACCCCATCATTTCTATCCCCCTCAAGGACTCTCAATTTCCGCTTTGATCTCTAGCACCTTCACTGGCTTCCCTTCTGGATGCACACATCCACAGGTGTCTGAAGTCTTTGAAGGCATATCCTATAAAACTGTCAAAGATGCAGGAAAAGAACCCAAATGTACAAAAATATTTATATAATACTTTCTGAGGTAGCAAAGAAGTAGTGCTCATTAACTGGGGAATGACTGAACAAATTATGGTACAGGAATGGAAAGGAATAGCATTACAACCTAAGAAATGGCAGATAAGAAAAATTCGGACAACCATGGGAAGACTTATATGATCTGATGAAAACTGAAATGAGGAGAAAGAGGGATACAATTTACACAATGACCACAGCAAGGTAAAGGAAAACAACTCTGGTAGACTTCTCAACTCTAATCAAAGTAGTCACTAATCATGACTTCAGAAAACGGTTGGAGAAAATACAGAAGAAAAAAAAGTTCAGAAAGGAACGCAAATAGGGCAACTTTGTTACTATCTTGTTAAACTTATTAAAAACAAAGAGAACCTCATGATTTCATAACAAATACTCTTTTTTGTTCCTTGTATACTGAAATATCCAAGCTTCCTAGCAAAGGAAGGAACAGGGGCTGAGAATGGAATTGTGATTTCACTGCTAACAAGGAACTCGCATTTGAGCAAATCCCTTCTACCAATGCGGTTTGGAACAGCTCAGAGACCTAGTGTTAAGAGGTCAAATGATCTGACAAAACTCACATAGTCAGTATGTGTTAGAAGCAAGACTTAAACCCAGGTTTTTCTAGCTTTAAGCTTTCTGACCACCAGATCAATGGTGTCAATAGAAACTGATCTCTGCATGTTGACTTAGAAAATCACAAATTAACATTATCTATGTTTTACTGTATTTTCATTTATTTTGTTAAATATTTCCCAATTACAATTTAATCTGGTTATGGCCACAGTCAGGAGTTTTGTGGGCTGTATGCTGCAGGTCAGAAATTTGACATTTCTGCACTTTATCATACTATCTTTCTAAAGGTACAAAAGGAGATATACATATGTGTGTGTGTGTGTGTGTATATACACACTATATATGTGTATGTATACATACATATGTGTGTATATACATATGTGTGTGTATATATATTAGACAAGGTCAATGTACTGACTTTTTGTTCCTTCTAGTTGGGCAAGAAGGAGTTAGTGAATGGTAAGAGATGCAAAAAAAAAAAAAAATAGAAGAATCTGGGATCTATGGGTATAATTCACCTTGCCTTTAGAAACATGCTTCTTTAGGAACAAGGTGAAATAGCTGTTTTTGTCTGTTTCTATAAAAATAGATCAATTTGTTTATTCAAGGAGGTTGTGGACCAATCATAAAAAATTACTTCTGAATATAAAAAACAAAAATCATCACCACTATTAAAACCTTCTGATCAATATAGAAATATTCAGTATTATTCATGAAAAGACCTTGCTATTTCCTGCTGTAGATCGCTAATTCTCAAATATTTTTATCATTCAACTCCAAACTCTCCTCTATCCTATTTTCTCAGAAAGGGTTCTGTGTCCTAAGGGAGGATTTCCAATAATCCAACTCCAATTAGTGGCATCAAATCAACAAAGTATTCTTTATAAACCATTCTCTATGCTGATTCTAAACTAAAGAGATCTGTGCAACCTTTAAGCTCCCTCTTGGTATGTGGGCACCTTTGAAAGCTAAGCATTCTCTTTTAAGGTCACTGGAATATTAGGCGGGGAGAGAAACAGAGCATATCTCAAAAATTCTTAGCGTAGTTTAAACATTAAAACTGCACTAAGACTTTTGGAATACCCCATTGGCAACTATTAATAAAAAATCCAAATTATCCATGTCCATCTACGTCTTGTGCTCCTGTTTTTATCAGTTCAGAAAAGGGTCTGAAGGAACCCAGAAAAACATCACTCCTCTGAAGGTCTCTCATCAACTTCTCCATTATCTCCCCATATAACCATATTCCTCTTTCCAATCTTCCCTGGTTCCAAGTAGATTAAGGGAAGTGGGGCCAAAATACCTTAAACCCCAGGCAGCACAGTGAATCCTCCACAGGAGCTTTGGAATAACCAATGGGAGGAAAAGGGGGAGGGGAGATTAGAAACCTATAGAGAGAGTACAAATAAATCCAGTAAAAAAAAAAACCAAAAACAACTTTTTCTGGTACCTGAAAATTTGTGGTCAGCAAGTTTAATTGCTCTAGGCAAAAGAAAGACTTACTGGATGCTGAGTTCTCTCACTTCAATTGGTGTGAAGCCCCATTCTGCTGCCAGTTTTTCTTGCTGGGAAGCGGGTTCCAAAAATACTATCTTTAAGGGAAGAAAAAAGAGTCACGAAGTTAATATACATATATTTAAAATATATATATATATAAATTCACACACATACATTATATATTTGCTATTTACTGTATGTCTTTTGAAAAGAGAATTTAAATTTAGTTCAGTGCAACTCGATTGACAAGCTAGTGATGACTGTGTAGGTAGATGTTTTTTAATACAGAAAAATGTATTTCAGTCAGTCAACAAGTATATATCAAGCATTTACTGTGTGCCAGGCACTGTACTAAATACTGGGAATATTATACATTATTATATATAATATATAAGTATGTAAGATATTGCATAACATATATATGTAAGTAGAAAGAAAAACAGTGCCTGTCCACCAGGAGTTAACATTCTAGAGGGAAAGATGGCATATAAAAGAAGATGAAAAGTGGGAGGGGGAAGGGATGGGCAGGGACAAAGCTGTGCCACCCCCTGGCACGAGAAAGGGAGTCCCAAGTGCAGCCAGGAACCAAGAGGGACATGAGACATGGCTAGCCTGGAGGTTCTAGGAAGAGTCAATTCATTGGTAAATGTTTATTGAGAGTCATTTGTGCATCAGGCACTGTGCCTGGGGACTCAAAAACAAACAAAAAAAGAAAGAATCTCCACTCACAATGAATTTACTTTCTAATGGAGACAGAAGGTAAATATAAAAATATTCAGTACAAATATAAAGTTAATACATGCATACACACATACATGACAGAGTGGACAGAATGTCAGGTCTAGAGTCAGGAAGACCCAACTTCCTGGGTTCAAATCTGACCTCAGACACTTACTAGCTCTGCAACCCTGGATAAGGTTTGCCTCAGTTTCCTCATCTGTAAAATGATTTGGAGAAGGAAATGGCAAACCACTCCAATATCTTTGCCAAGAAATCCCCAAATGGGGTCATGAAGAGTCAGACATGACTAAACAAAACAAGGGCCTGAACTAAGATGGTAGCTATGGATAATTATATTTCTGATAGTTTTATCTCTGGTTTCCTAATTGAACTTTTAGTCATTAAAAATACCTGAAAATTATAGTTCAAGTATTCTTTAGGAAAGGCCAATATTGAAGGAACCCTGTAGAGTGGAGGGAGTTAGAAGCCAAAGGTCCTGGGTTCAAATCCCAGCTCTCATTTATGCAACCTTTGTGACCTTGGACAAATCACATATTCTCACTGGGCCTCAGTTTCCTCATCTGTAAAAAGAAAGGTTGGACTATATAACCTCTGGGGTCTCTCCCAGTTCTAAATCTATAATCTAAGTCCTTGAGTTAGCTTTATAATTTAGAAGATACAAACTATAAGACATGGACCGTGCCCTAAAGGAATTTACAGTGCTGTTGGGGGAGGTAAAAGACACACACACACACACACACACACACACACACACACACACACACAGTACAAATAACAGATAATAAGCACCACTCGACAGTAAGTACTTATTGGAGTTCAGTATGGATCACTGTGGGATAAAGTGATAAAGAAAATTACCCGGAAAAGGTGTATCTTGGAAGGTGGCTAGGATTTGAATTTGTAGAGGGGGAGAGGAGGGAACAGTGTGAGTAGAGACAGTTATATGCAACATCTGTGTGGTCCAGAGATTCTGGAAGGCAGAGTTTTGGTGAGGCATAACAATATTGGCCCACATATATATAACGTTTTAAGGACTGCAAAGATTCATTATCTCATTTGGTCCTCATAAGAACCCTCTGAGGTAAGAACTGTTATGTCTATTTCACAGATCAGGTCAGAAAGGTTTCTTGCCTGGCATCACTCAGCTAATCTGTATCTGAGGTAGGATTTGATATGCAAGGGCATACCTCTTCTTCATGGATTTTCTGTCATCAGAAAAATATTATTACACTTGGGAAACAATAGGAATACAAGGAAAAGCAGCCAGCATGGGACTATAAATAAAAAGCTGAAAGATTCAGGCTCAGTTCCTGTATCTGACATATCCCTGGGCAAGACATTTAGCTCCTTAGTGATCTACGCAATTCCCTAAGACAGTAAGTTACAGAGAAGGTACTGAGTAGCATTGGTAGAATGAGTTTCCTCTTTTTGAGAGTTCCCTACCTGGTCCCAACCATCTACTATGTGCTAGGTCTTATACTTGGGGATGCAAGAACAAAAAATAAAATAATCTCTACTTGCAATGATTCTACATTCTAATGGAAGAGACAAATATATGCATATATTTATTTGCATATATAGTTAATAAACACATAGAGTAGTTAAATACAAAGTTGAGGCGAAGGGGAACAGGAAAGGCTTTGGGTAGAAGATAAAGCCTTAAGTGTTTCTCAAAGAAAGACAAGAATAATGTTAGGAAGGACCAAGGAAGTCATGCATTCTAGGCATGGAAGATGGCCAGGGCAAAAGGTATACAGGCAAAATAAGGTTGCATGCCGTGTGCATACAAAACAGTGAGAAGGCCAGACTGGCTGGATCAGAGTATGGAAAGAGGAGAAATCTACACCCTTACAAACATATCAACTTGCCATGACACCATAACACAACAAGCCACACATATCCCTCCCCTTGAAGGCACAGTTCCTTCTTGGTCAGAGATGCATGAAGCATATCTTTAGACAGTTAAGTTGTTCCTTTAGTCAAACACACTCATATGTTCTAAAATTTGAAATTAAGGATACTTGGGATGAGCTATAATGAAAATGTCCTAATGCCAAAAATGAATGAGTAATGGCTGTCAGAGAATGAAGGGGATCTTTGGAAGACACAGCCTTGAAACACCAGATGGAAGATTTGGGTAACTGGCTTGTTGCTATGGAACAGGGCAGAGCCATTCTCAAACCACAGCTCCACTGTTGAAACAGTTCCACTGTCAAATCCATCCCAACAAAGCTTCCAGAAGAGTTCAGGAAGGAAAGACGAGAAGGATTAGTGAGCACTGTACAAGAATGGCAAATGCCACAGTACACCAACTCACATCAAATGATTTAAGACAAAACTGATCATAGATCAGTTCAAAGGGACCTTGGAAGTCATCAGTCTAGTCCAACCACGGATCTAGAGAAATTCAGTCCAGTACTTCAATAAGGACAAGTCTATTCTAAGGGTAAGCATTGTGGCACATGTTGAGACAACAAGGACAAAAATGATCATTCCTAACCTCAAGAAGCTGATGTTCAACTAGGATGGAACAACATATGACAGGTGCAATTTGCAAACAAATGAAAATGTATATGTTTTTAAAATACAATGTAATTATTAGGGACAGCAAATACTAATAACTAGGGGAAACAACAAAAGCACTTGAGCTGAGCCTTGAAGACAGCTAGGTTTTGGAGAGGCAGAAGCGGGGAAGGAAAACTTTCCAAGCACTAGAAACAACCTGTGCAAAGGCATGATGGCAGGAAATGAACTGGTGAATAACAGGAGAATACTAAGCAGGCCAGTTTGGATAGACCATGGAGTGTGTGAAAGAGGGTAATGTATAAATACTCTGAATTGATAGCCTGAAGCTACACTGAGGAGGGCTTTAAATTCTAAGCAGAGAAATTTGTATTTTATTGTAAAGATCATGGGGAGTCACAGAAGTTTCCTGGGCAGCTGAGTGACACAGCCACAACTATGTGATTTTGTGATTAATTTTGATTTGGCAGCTGTGTGGGGAATGAAATGGAGAAGACAGAAGCTAGAGACTAATGCAGTTGTCTAGAGGAGAGGTGTTGAGGGCTTGACTCTTGCAGTGTGGTGGTGTGAGTAGAGAGAAGGAGATGGATGTGAGAGGGATGGAAGGAAACGATAAAATTTGGCTAATGACTGGATATGGAGGATAAGGAAGAGTATAGAGGTAAATTTGGGAGGTAAAGAGGAAGTACTGAGTCCTAGTTCTGACAAGCTGAGGTTAAGTTGCCCATGGAACAACCAGATGGAGATGCCAAGGAGGAGGTTGATTTTTATGGGAAGAAAGAAAATCAAAATTCTCACAAAGCTAGAAGAGTACAAATGAGAAAGAGATGTAACACACAACTAAATTAACTCCAACAGGAACTATTGCTATTGATGCTAAAAACAAGAAATGGATGAAGGAAAGGACATTGATACCTATTATGAAAATCTCACACAGAAGTTTAACAGATATAAATCAACTGCTATTAAAAGTAAACTAAAAATTTCTAAAGACTACCTTAGCAAAATGCAAAGAAAAGAGAACAAAATAAGAGATCTTATATCATTGTATATACCTGAAAACCTTTAATTATTTGCTGCTAGCTAACTCCTCAATAAATGATACATAGACCGATTCTGTCTAGCTCACCTGGAACTAAATCTTCCTTCTTGATTCTGTGACCTTTTCAGAATTTTGGGGAATTAATGTGATTTCTGTCTTTAAGTACATAGCTGTCAGTTCTAAATTGTTCTGGTTCTGTTTTCTTCAACGAGTCGCACTTAAATATAAGTTTTGTCTTGTGCTTTTGAATTTCTCAGGTTTCTTATTATGGCAAAATAATATTTCATTTTATTGATATGCCATCATTTGTCCAACCATTCCTCAATTATCAGGCACCTAGCTTGATCTGAGTGTTTTGCTTTTATCAGTAAGGCTGTCAGAATATTTTTGCATTTAGATAAGCCTTCTTTACCCTGTCTCTCCTTTTCTTCCCCCAAGTTCAGCTTGTATTTACAGTAATAGAACAACTAGGTTAAAACATGTTGCTATTAAATGAAAATTTTTACTCTATACATATTGTTTTTCTGAAAGGCTGAACCAATCCACAACTCCACAATCAGTGTAATTTCATGGCTGTTTGCACAATCATACTAGAACTGAACTGGATCATCTTTCATTATCTCTGAAAGAGGCAACAGGGCACAATGAATGGAAAACCAGCCTCAAAGCCAGGAAGACATGGGTCCAAGTCCCACCTATAACATCAACTTGCTGTGCCACCGTAGGCAATTCACTTAACTTCTCAGTACCAAGGCAACTGGATAAGAGCAGATAAGCACTGACAGAGTTCCCCATATCCACGAATTCACAGGTCTAGGCCTAGTCCTTATCCTTTGCCAATTTGATTGAAGTTAGAGTCATGGTTAAGGGCGGGTGGTGGTACGGTGGGTTCTACCCCTCAGTTGGACTTGATTTCAAATTCTTTGTTATTTCCATGGTGCTTGCTACAAATAGCTGGTTATGTATGGGACTTTATTGTTATTATCACTGTTATTATTAATAATAGTTCACATTTACACAGCATTTGATGCTTCACAAAGCACTTGACATATATTATCTCATTTCCTGCTCACAACTCTTGGGAAGTAGGGATTTTTATTATAATTCTAATTTTACAGATGATATAACTAAAGCATGCTGAGGATTAATGGTAGCCAGTAGCCAGTAGCCAGTAGACAGTAAGTATGTGACGCAGGATCCATCTGAACTCTAGGTCCAGCATTCCATTCTAGACGCCACATCCCTCACCTCCACACTGTTGGCCACCTTCTTTTCTTCATACATTTCCCTGATAACATCTCCTGTTCCTTTGGGTTCTTTTCAGTTCCTTCTTTTTCCTCCCACGTTCTAGCCTCCTCACCCCAATCATGCTCCACTCAGCGGTATGCATTTTCAGTTCTCCAGAAACCTATTTTCTACCTCTTCTAGTCAAACAACAACTCAGGTAGAGCAACTGCATTTAAAGATGAGCCTTTGTTTCCAAGAGAAACTGGGAGTCATTAAACGAGCTTTGCAATTACTGAAAGGCAAACCAGCCCACTCTCTTCCTATTTAATTCTGAGCTCAATTCACTGTCCATTTGTGCCATGGTATGTGATATACGAATGATTTTTAACATGACTTTTTTGATTATTCTCAGTCACTGTAAGGCTGTCTACCATCTCAAAATTACACAGAGCTATTTTATCCTGCTGTTTAAGAAGAAAGGTCTTTTTTGTTTCTCAGAGCTAGAGGATGCATTCCTCCCCCCCATTTCTTTGTATCTTTAAGGCTGAAATTGAGGACATCTTCATTTCAATTTCTTTCTGTCACATTAATTACAAAGTCATTCCCAGTTTCCCCCCAGAAACCAAATGTTTGGAAGAATCTAATTCAAGAGTGTGCTCACAGAACCTATTTTTGGTCTTTTTTGCCTGTATTCAAGAAGTTGCGTGAGACAGACGATAAAGGCAGACTTTGAGTCCTAAGTCTGTGCATCTGCCAAACAAAACCAAGGCCTTATTTCTTTAGTCTGGAACAGCTTCATAAATAAACAAAAGTGTGGTAATAGTTTCCTGGTTAAATTCATGAAGTCTGCCACTAATAGGCCATTTCATTCATTCAATAAGTATTTCCACACAAAACATGTATGAAACACATATATGTGCTCATATATGTGAATTGAGTGCATAATACATTCTCGCAGTGTTGGAACATTTGAGCATAATCATTTATTTATATCTCTTACACCATAATAGGTTTCAAATGGTTCCATTGATATTTGTAAATTACATGTGTGGGTACATATATATATATATATATATGTTGGGTACATATATATATATATGTACATGTATGTGTGTATGTACGTATTCACACACAGAGGTAGTATAACATAGTAGACAGAGCTGGCCATGAGAGCAAATATTTTTTAGTTTAAGTCCCACCTCCGCTATGAACTGGCAGTGTGACGCTTGTCAAGTCATGCAACGCAACCTCTTAGTGTTATAGGTAATTTTGTAAGACTATAAGTTGCATGGAAGATTCCAAGCTACATTAGTAGAGGGAGTTCCTTATTCCAATGGCATCATAGGTCCAGTCCCCAGTCCTCTATCCCTATCTCTATGTATACACACATTCTTATTCTCCCTCTCCCTCTCTGTCACTCTCTTACATACACACATACACACACACACACACACACACACACACACACATATACACAAGACCATCAATACTTTAAGTTTACATTATTTCCACCACCACAGCTTATAATTCTTTTATGCTTAACCTCACTGAATCTCAGTTTCCCCATCCATAAAATGAGGCAGTTGAACTAGGTAGCCACTGAGGTTCCTTTCAGCTCTAGGTCTAAGATCTTATGAAGACAGACTTCATGGATTGTTATCTTCAACCCCCTTAGGATAGAGATTTCCCTACCTAGCTAAGCTGGCCCCCCAGATAACAGCACACACTCTAATAGAAGACCAATTCTCAAAGTCCTTCAGAAGACCCTATATTCTGCTGATATGGCTTTTCAGACCTATAGGTCCATGCAATGAGGCATCAGAAAAAGTCAGTAGTAGACAATAGTACACACACACATATGTACATACACATGTACATGTGTATGCAGTATTATATAGAGACACCATTTGAGCATTTTTTGAAATAAACCAAATTAACAGGAATTCTATCCTTATTTCCAGAAGAGTACTTTTATTTAAAACTGAATATATAAATATGGTATGTTCTGGGTGACATAATACTCCTTCACTTTTCATTTGGCTCTGTTTTCTTATGGTGGGTCTAAAATAGCTATGACATTAAGCTTATATGATGAACATATTGTCAACTTGGGTTGAATTCTGTTGAGTTACCCATCACTTCTGGCGCTTATGAGGAGAGTGGAATAGTTCTATGAGATTACATGTAAATTATAGATTTAAAGCTGGAAGGTAACCTAGTCAAACCTCTTTATTTTACAAATAAGGAAGCTGAGGATCAGAGAGGTAGCTGACTTGTTGTTCAGTTGTTTCTGACTTTGTGGGACCCTTTGAGGTTTTCCTGGCAAAGACCCTGGAACGGTTTACCATTTCCTTCTCCTATTCATTTTACAGATGAGGAAACTGAAGTAAATATGGTTAAATGACTTGTCTGGAGTCACAGAGCTATAAGTGTCTGAGACTGGATTTGAACTCAGGACGATGAGTCTTCCTGATTCCAGGGCCAGCACTCTATCTGGTGGGCATGCCACCTAGCTGCCCTAAGGTCATATATGTATGCCCAAGGTCACACACATGCACAGTAAGTAGCAGAACTTCCGTTCAAATGTCCAAATCCAATCCTTTTTTCCACAACATACTACGTGTGAGCAGTTCCTATATGTGTATGCTAGCCTACTTCTCCCCACTTTCTAAAGATAAGACACCCACTAGATCAGGGTCCCTGAGAACGCAGGTGTGCTCTGCTGCTCAAAACCTTTGCAAATACAGAAAAAAAAAAGTAAGCTCTAAAGAGAATGCTTTTCATGTTCACTACTGAGGTCTTGAAAACCCTTAAGAGCATAGGTGCTTAGGTGCCATGAAAATACAGCATATACTATAACGTGTTATTTTCAATGATCATCAGTTGCACAGAACTGCAAAAGCATACATTTTTAATGGCATTATCCTCCTTGTGGTGCTCAAGGGCTGACGCATAGAACATAATTCAGCGCAACAATCTTGGAAGAATTCAAATTTCAAAAAATTCAAAAGGCAGTGAATAGATGCACAGTGGTTGTATGAAGGCTGCATACTAACCATGATTTATGTGTCAGAAGTAAACAGAAAAACATCTTTGAGGATCCATACAACTAGAAAAGAAGCCTGTCACCTCACATGGGTGGAGGTAATCCCCTGTCAGTGCAGAACACAACCCCTACTTGGTCATCCAAGCTACAATGTGATATGATAATAACAGCTAACACACACACATACATATATATTAGGAAGCTAGATGGCACAATAGACAAGAGCACTGGCACTGGAGTCAGGAAGACTCATCTTCCTGTGTTCAAATCTGGCCTCAGAGAGAGGTCTGTGAGACCCTGGACAAGTCACCTAACCCTGTTTGCCTCAGATTCCTCATCCATAAAAAGAACTGGGGAAGGAAATGGCAAACCACACCAGTATTTTTATCAAGAAAACCCCAAATGGAGTCATTAAGAGTCAGACAGGACTGAAAATGACTAAACCACAACATTTACATGGTATCCGTAAGGTTTGCAAAGCATCTTCTATATGTTATTTTATTTGTTCTTCATAACAACCCTCGGAGGGAGGCACTGTTATCAACATTCTGCATCCAAAGACACTAAGGATGAGAGGGATTGAGGGACTTGCCTAGCATCACACAGTTTGTAAGTGTCTGGGGCAGAATTCAAACTGAGGTCCTTCTGATTCTGAACCTAGACCTAGCATTCTATTGGGGGGGGGGGAGAAGGACAGGGAGAGAGAGGGGGCAGGGAGAGAGACAGACAGACAGAGAGAGAGACAAAGAGAGAGACAGAGAGAGAGGGAGGGGAGGGGAGGGGAGGGGGAGAAAGAGAGAACGAATACTTTTCAAATCTCAACTATTTATAGGAAAGTATGGGCAAAAACTGCACAGAAGATGAGGGCTGTGATCAGTACTGGTAGTACTGCGTCACAAACTGCTTGTCATTTGTATAGTACAAGGTCAGAGGGCAGTTTGATGGTAAAGTGGATAGTGGATAGTGGATAGTGTACAAGACCAAATTCAGTTAAGTTAGCTGGAGTTAATTCACTTAAGTCTCAGTCTGCCTGTTTCTTTACTGTAAAATGGGGATAATAATAGCAGCTACTTTACAGGATTGTAAAGCATAAAAATAAGAGATAAATAAAGTGCTTTGCAAACCTTGAAGTGTTACATAAATGCTAGTGGTGGTTACTGTCATTATCTCAAAGGCTCCTTCCACCTCTAAAATACCTCATGATTTGGCAAATAAACAGTCCCTAGTTCTTTTCTGGAAGCCTGTCTAAAGTAAACCTAATGCTCTTATTCCAAGCATTAAGACTTTCCTACTTTATTTTGAATATTCCAATGGACCCACAAGCTCACATAGGTGGAGGTAAAACCCCAACCAGCGAGCATAGAACACAATCCCTAGATGTCATCTCATCCTGTGTGACTTTTGTCCAGTTTACTGGAAATAAATCTGACGTTTCACTATCAGCATCTTCTCCTTCTTCCCACTTAACTGTTAGTACCTAGAGAAAATTACTGAACAGAAGTCTATTCATATGAAAATTGTGACAAGCTTAGCTTCTGTCAGCTAGAATAAATTTCCCTTGTACAGGCAGATTATTCACCAAGGCAAGGTGGGTTTTTAGAAGTCTTAGGCAGAGCAACGGACAATCCAAGTACACATTCTTTCTACAATACCACACTGTCAATCCACCTCCAAAAACAAAAAAACCTTTGTTCTTAGCTACCTGACTTCATAGCAAAGATACTCATTTCCCTGCCTGCTGTGTATGGGACTATGAAACCAAGTGCATTTGCTGAGATTTTTAAAGAAAACTTCCTCAATTCAAATCAGAAGCTCATTTTTAACATATAACCTATAGAACGTTGCCTGAAAGCAATAGAAGTCCGACTGACTTATCTTTCATACCACAGTTTAGGATGTGTTCAAGTCTGAGATCTTCCTAACTCCAAGGCCAGCTTTATAGCCACTATGAAACACTGTCATTTTGGAGGGAAAAAAATTGAAATATTTATTAATTTTTTTGCAGGCAAATTGGGGTTAAGTGACTTGCCCAGGATCACACAGTAAGTATCTCCAGACTCCAGTGCTCTGATTCAAAATACTTTACCACCCAGCTGCCCCACCCCACTCCTCCATTGAAGTAATTTTAAATTTTGCCTTGGAATCTATCTACTAAAAACAGAGAGACATCCTGCCATAGTGGAAGTCAGAAGACTTGAGTTCCAGTTCGGCAACTCCAAGCAAGTCAATTAATATCTCTACACTTGAGCTGCCCGTATCACACGGATGTTGTAGAGAAATCACTTTGTAAAGTGGTATATACACGATGACTTACTTCTCACTTTTGGCACCAGAACAATTTTTATGTAACTTCTAATAGATACTAACTAGATAAAATCAGAGAAGTTTGGAGAAGCTGAAGAACTCTTATCAGGAATCTGAAAGATGAACTTGAGGTCGGCACAATTTTAACAAGCTTTATGTACTGAGCTTATGTACCTCTAAGTAGTCTCCAACTTAAAGATTCCTAAGAGTGTGCTTTGCTAAGAGATTCAGCACATTCGCTGAAAAGAAGTCGGCTACTTGAGCTCCACGATCTTCAGCCTTCACATGTGGTTATAATAAAGCACTTAAAAATAATAAAAGTATAGAAAAAAATGGCCTGTACCTTCTCAGTATTGTGTAATAGCCAGTGCTATTGCTGTGCAGATGTTTCAGTCTTGTCTAACTCTCTGTGACCTCATTTGGGGTTTTCTTGGCAAAGACACTGGAGTGATTTGCCATTTCCTTCTCCAGCTCATTTTAGAGATGAGGAAACTGAGACAAATAGGGTTAAATGACTAGCCCCAAGTCACACAGATGGTATCTACAGCTGCATTTGAACTCAGGAAGATGAGTCTTCTCAACTTCAGGTCCAGTAATCTATCCACTATGCCACCCACCTCGCCGCCTCTACACAGCCAGCGGCTGACACTTTTATATCCCCATCCCATTCCCCAATATGCAAAAATAGAGGCTTTCATCTTTGTGTGTGAAAATGCCATTATTTGTGTTGTCTCTGACAGTCTAAATGGAACAGTGCATGGCACCCACCAGATCAATGGTCCTCCATTTTGAGAAAGAAGTACAGCAATTCCATCACATTATTAGAATTTTATTTCTTAGGACTTTATCTACTTCCAAGAAGGAATTGAAATGTCTTTGGAAACAATCGCAAATAAAAATACAACAAAAACTAGTTCAAATGACGTAGGGGAATAGGTGGTACCAGGTTTCTGGGTTAGAAATGGCCCCTGTGTACATAACATGTAAAAGTTTACGAAGCACTTAAAACAATCCTGTATGACAGAACAATTATGACCTCTAATTTAAAAATGAGGAAATAAAGACTCTGAGAAGGTAAGTCACTTGCCCATGCTTACACAGTTAAGAGTCAGAGATAAAGATTTAAACCTAGAGTTCTCCTGGCTCTGGGTCCAGTGCTCTAACCATTAGACCAGAGGTGTGAAACTCTCCAGTAGGGGCAAAACTCCCAAGTGCAGCCTGAACTGGATTAAAATGTACTTGGGAAATGTTTAACAAAATAATTAAAAATGTAATACAACATAGATAAGGTTAACTTGTGGTTTTCTAAGTCAACTGGCTGCCTACAGTGAGCTACTTCTATTGGATTTTGACATCCTTCTATTAGACCAGGATGTCTTTACATTCTCTTTACCATCTTCTACTTCCCTCCCTTTTGTCACCTGTATCCTAGCCACTTCTCTATGTGGTTATTACAATTAAGTCCTGAATTTAGCTGAAGGAAAAAGGGAAATATAAATTCTAATCAAAACTTCCTGTCTCAGGGCAGAGATTTGGTTATCACCTCCCCACAACAAAACACAGTCTATACCTAACATCTAAATTAGTTTGAAAAACAATTTTTTTTTTTAATTCAAACAACTGGTTACTTTGAAAAAATGCTCTTAAGGGGCTAAATTCAGTTGGCTAGAAGAGTTTGTGAATTTCTAGAAATTATTCTTTATGAGTAGGAAATGCCATGAACCCAGTTTATAACTAAAGTGAGGAGGTAGAGGTGTAAGGGCTGGTAGTATAAAAGATTAAAACAACAAAAAAATAAAACTCCATCAAATTAACCTCAATTGTGTTGTAAGAGATTCCAAAGTTTAACATTTTCACATTGCTTCCCCTTCTCTAGAATTCAGTTTCTTCTTTTGTGAAATGAGTGAGGTTGTGCTATAGTGACCTCTGAGGTGCCTCTCAACTTTAAAACTTGGTTAACTTGATGACCCAGGTCTGCTTTCATTAAAGGATCTGACTATTCACACAGAAAATCCTTCCACCTATTACAGCACTTTTACCTTAATGTTTGGATTACTGTATACACCCTGATGAAATTGGGAGGTGGGGTTTGCAAAGGGGAGGAAGGGGCTGACTTAGAATTCTGTGTTTTAGAGGAAGATTTCTTAAGCAGAAAAACATCCATCAACTTGGTCAACACATAAATAGACAAGACTAAGGATAAGTGATCTCAGAACTACATCTGGATGACCAACTGAAGGTCAAGAGTCTTGAACCAGGCCATGACTTACAGTAATCTCAACAAAGTTCCTCCCTTGACTTGCACCATAAATTGAGCTGTGAGTAGTTTTTTCTATGACAGTCATAAAAGTACACGGAGGCCAAGCAATTGAAGGTTTTGAGTGACACACAGGGGAATTTGGACTTCATTTTCCTTAATTCTAAAAATTGCACATATCAGGCGCCCCTAGTCTTTTTCTGAAAAAGAGCTACTTGTCATTTCCTGGATGCTGGACTAAGTAAAGAAAATGGAAGAGATATTGCCAGGAATATCTCTAAGTAAAGGAGGACAGTAGGTACTGTGAAATGCCTTACTCCTCTCCCTGATGGAAATCCTGACAAACTCTGGAGAAGGGACAATGGTGTTGACAATCATCTTGGACAACTACTAGTTAAGGCTTCAAGAACTACAGGTGAATCCCAGTTACTGGTCATGGACCACTATAAGGTGTCCCAAAAAGTCTTAGTGAAGTTTTAAGCATATCTATTAAAGTTTAAAACTGCTCTAAGACTTTTGATACACCCTATATTCTAGGTTTTCCAGTAAGGAGACAGTCTCCCAGCATCTTCTAGCTGCTGTAACCCAAGGAAATTCTATTGAATACTTTTGTCATACTCTGCCTTGGTCTGATCACTTCTGGACTGTTGTGTTCAGTTCTGGGTACAAGTCTGACAAAATCACAGAATCTAAGGCTTGGAAGACACATAAGTAGTTACTTCATTCAAACCATACCTTAAATGAATTCCCACTGTAACATACTTATCACAGTCATCTAAGTCTTTACTTTCCCCTTCAAAAAAGGAAACCCCACTACCTCTTAGGGTAACCCATCACACTTTGACAAGCTCTAATCATTGGAAGGTTATTTTTTTCCTGACATCAAGATTAAATTGGCTTCTTGGTAATGTCTACCTATTTTTCCTAATTCTGGCATCTTGGGTCAAAGAAAAGAAATCTAATCACTTTTTTACATGACAGTTTTTCAGAGTGTCCAGAGGTGGATAATCAAGATGCTGAATGGGCCTTGAAATCATACCATACAAGGAATGGTTGAAAAATAGGGATGAAAAGAAAGAATATGTCAAGGGAAACATGACAGTCCTCTTTAAGTAGATGGTAGGCTGTCTCCTGAAAGGGGTAATGGCTCCTTCCATATGGTCAGAGGGAAGAACTAAGGTCAGTGGGTGAAAAACTTCCTAGAGCTGTGCAAAAGTAGGCTAGGATGCCTCAAGAGGTAACTAAGTTTCTCCTCAATGGAAGCCTTCAAGAAAAGGCTAGATGATCAGTTGGCACAAGGTAGAGAGGATTCTAGTTTAGGTGTAGGTTTGGATTGTAGATGACCTCTAACTCTCCAACTTGGAAACTGTAATACGGCCTTCTGAGATTATCTCCAGTTTAACCTGTATTTATCTTGTTTGTACATAGTAGCTAGCATCTTCTTTCCCTTACCTCCCATTTAGATTTTTGAGTTCCTGGAGGACAGGAACCATTTCTGCCTTTCTTGTATCACCAACACTTAGCACAGTACTTGACAACATAGCAAATGTGTAATAATTTGTAATTGTTTACTTGAAATTCTGATATTCTATGATCCTTTTATTCCATCAAGATGGCCATGAGGCTGAAGTTAAAACAAACACTACTCTAAGAAGTGTGAAGACTGGTCATTAGGCTGTCTTCTGTCAAAGGTTTGTCTCCAGAGCTGATTAATACCCACATCCAGAGCTGATAATGACACACATGTGCATGCATACATACACATATGATATACATATATGCATATATAATATTTGTGTGTGCTTATATGTATATATAAATGATCATATACTTACTTCATTTTCAAGACTGACCAAATTCAGTTTTACCCTTGCACTGGGTAAAAGGTGATTTTAAGAGACCTAAACTTTTGAAGGACAGCTTTAAAAAAAAGTCAGTCTGTATTTAAGCTGAGGTGGTGAATGTCTTTTGGTAGGTATGTGTGATCTCTCCACGGAAGGAGATTACAACCCACCTATAACTTATTACATACCCTTCAAGAGATGCTGTGGCCAAAAAAATTCAGGATCCTCCTAAATCTCTGCAATGAACTAAGCTGTCTTCAGACTAGTTATAGAGTTTGTTGTGAGGCCCATATTCAGAGTGTTTCCATCTTGGCACAGCCTGGCGAACATCCTACTCCATCAATCTAACTTTCAGGAACTCAGGGTCACTTCCATGTCACTATGAGGGTGAGCTAAATATTTCAAAACAATGTCATCAAGGCTCTGCATGCAAAGGGTAACCATTTACAAATTTTAATGTTCAACATGCATAGAATTTTTAACAGACACATGACTAGAATGAAGTCCCCTACAAGTTCACCCTTGACCCCATTCTAAAGCATGTTGTTTCAACTCAATGAAGCTCAGTGAGGAGGAAAAAGTCATCACCAGGAACTGTAACCAAAGGAGTGCTGAACTTTCTCTGTCCACTCTCCATCTTCATTACTTCCCAGACCAAAATGCTCCTCTCCATCCACCACTCCTTTATGCATGTGGTCTCCCTCATTCAAATGTAAACTTCTTGAGGGTGGGGACTGTATCAGTCTTTTTTTAGTACAGTGTCTAGAACATATTAAATCCTTAATAAAGACTTTTCCACTAAGTCATTCAAGTATTTTTAAGTGTCTACAGTGGGGACAGGTACTGTGCTAGGTGTTAAAGATGCAGACAAAATGGTAGTGCCCTCAAAGAGCTTCTCTCTCTGTATATGTATGTATACACACACACGTATATATAATATATGGATATGTGTATATGTGTGTATATCTATCTATTTATATGTAATATATACATACATACCTATTTATGGCATTATCACACAGCGGGCAGATAACATGCAACATGTATCCTGGGCTGAGAACTTTTATGTACTAAAAACCATCAAAGAAGAAGAGGAGGTAAAAGAAGGTTTCTAGAAATTGATGAGATGTTACAGAAAGAGAGACAGAGGGAGGGAGGGAGGGAGGGAGAGAGAGAGAGAGAGAGAGGAAGAGGGAGAAAGAGGGAGGGAGAGGGAGGGAGAGGGAGGGAGAGGGAGGGAGAGAGAGAGACAGAGAGAGGGAGAGAGAGAGACAGAGAGAGGGAGAGAGAGGGAGAGAGAGAAGGAGAGAAAAAGAGAGAGAGAGAGGGAGGGAGGGAGGGAGGGAGGGAGAGAGAGAAGAGATACAGAGAGAAGAGACAACGAGAAGAGACAGAGAGAGACAGAGCCACAAAAGTTGGAGGAACATAGACAATCTGGTAATGTCAGCCTTCTCCATTCAATTATACATGCCAAGCTAAAGGATGTGGCACTATTTACCAGATAGAGATCAACCAATTAATAGTGACATATTCAAGATTCACATACACATAAAGAGCTGAAAGCAGAGGGCAAAAAGGAAGGAAGAAAAGAATGAAAAAAGCTCTCTTCCTGACACAGTCACACCACTAAATAAAGGGCAATGCAAATGTATAGTGTTGAGATAGGGTTAGGAACACTTATTCTATCAAAAAATAAATCAGGACATAGAAACTGAGAGGGAGAACAGGGCTATAATTCAAGTCAAGTCAATTCAACAGGCATTTTCGTAACCACTACACCCCAAATAGTGTGAACTAGCTGGCAATAAACGCAAACACAAAAACAAAACGTAGTAGTCCTTGAAGACCTTATATTCAGTCACATGTAATATGCTCCTTACTCCCAATGGGATCTGCCAAGCCTAGAGGCCTGTATTGGGCTACCCGAGTCTTTCTTACCTGTCCAGGTCTTCGGCTGGCCACGCCGGATGCACGTATGAGAGAAAGGACGTTCCAGAGTCAAACAGGGGTTGAGCTTTATTACAGGGTTTCGGTTACAAGTGCAGGGGGTCTTCTTTCTTAGGACGAAGAGGGGGAGATTTCCTAAGAAGGCTAAGCTTAAGGGATTGGAAGTAGAAGTACAAGCGGGGAGAGAGGGGGAGGGGAGAGAGGAAAGAAAAGAAGCGGAGCCCTACTTTTCTCTTTGGCTCCACACGTGCTAAGAGAGCTTTTAGGCTTCCTCAATCCTACTTAATCTTCAGCCACACAGTTTGCATCTCAATACCGTGCTGTTAGGTAACTAAGTGTGCTCCAATCCGGGACGACCTCGAGGGCAGGGAGACTCCACCCATCAGGTATCTCTGGGGGAGAGGCGGAAATACCCGAGCTAGCCGAGCTAGCTCGGTCTGACCTTCTCGAACCCCCGCTGTTCATGGAGGGCCTCGTAAGACTCTAAGATTTAGAAGTCCCACTTTTACCTGCCCGAGACTGTCCACACGGAATTGAGCTTCCAGTCCCAACAGGGATCTTGGGCAAGTTGGCCATTCTCCCGACTTCGGTTTCCTCACCCATGAAACGAGGAGTTGGAATCAGTGGCCTTTGAGGTCCCTAAAATCTGTGAGCTTATACACACACAGACAAATAAGTCCAAAGTAATGTGTAGAGGGAGAGAATACTTAACAACTTGAGTATCAGGAAAGGTTTCTCTCATAGGAAGCTGAGACTTAAACGAAGATGGGAGACTCTAGAAAACAGAAATGAAGGAATACATTCCAGTCTTGGGACAGAGCCTGGACAAAGGCACAGAGATAAAAGATGGAATGAGGAACTACGGAAGCATCCAGGGTTGGCTGGAAGGGGCAAGGTGGCTGGGAGTCAGACTGTGGGCTTCTTGAAATGCCAAACTGAGGAGCTTGTGAAATGCAGCAGGGGGTAAGATTTACTGTGAAACGGCACTCAGCAGGCAACTAGGCAACTCAACAGATAGAGGAGCAGGCCTGGAATCAGGAAAACCTGAATTCAAATATGACCTCAGACACTTACTAGCTGTGTGGCTCTGGACAAGTCACTTAACCTCTGTTAAGTGTCTTAATCCACAAGAGAAGGAAATGGAAAACTGCTTCAGTACCTTTGCCAAGAATACCCCATGGACAGATATGACTGACCTGAACAACAACAGTACTGACAGCTCATGAAACATCAACCTTGCATAAGCAAGAAACAGAAAATTTACAGTAGTTTATCTTCTTCTTAAATTTTGCTTAAATAGCTCTAGGAGAGAGGAAAGATTTAAAATTGGTGTATTTATGTCACCTCTCTGTTCAAAACTCTTCAGTGGTACCTACTGAATAATGTTTAGATTCCTTTAGTTAACATGTGAGACTCTGCAACTTGATGGCAATGCCCTTTCTAGCCTTATCTCATATTATTCCACCTACAAATAATACACTCCAGGCTAACAGGACAGATTGGTGTCCTCAGATCACATCCTGCATTTCTCTACTGCCATAACTTCTATCATGCTGTATCCTATGCCTACTGCCTCTCTTTGTTTGTTGAGACTTTCTTTAAAGCCCAGTTTAATGCTGTGGGACTTGACCAGTTGTCTTGACTTTTAAAAGTCTTCCTAATAGACACCAATGACTGGAGGAAAAAGTGAGACTGATGACTTTGTGCAGGTCTGCCTCACTTCAATCCAATTCATGCTTAAGTCAAGACATCATCCTCGTAAAGTCACTGGCCAACTTTGAGAATGAAGGATGAACTATTCAAATGCCACCATCTTTCAGGACTTACTCTCTCCCCCTTATCAGTCAGGACCTATTTCTCTTAAAACCTACCACTTTATTTTGTTCTTTTCTGATATAGTTACCATGTATTATTACATATTATAGTTATTTTTGTTCATTTATCCTAAGTTCCATGAGGGCAAACTCTTACCCAGACTTTGTGATATTCCCAAGGTCTAGCACAGAGACCTAAATCTAACAAGTGCCTAATCTGTTGGATTGAATGTGGGACATCATGTTTACAATTTTCTTTTCCTTGAAGTAATTAGTTATTGTAGAGGTAGTACAGTTTAGTGGATAGAGTAGGCCTTGAAGTCAGGCAAGTCAAAGGGCTCTTTTTCCCCTGGAGCAGGCCAGCAGGCCAGTGCTCTCATGCTCTTAAGTCTCTCTCTGTCTAGGTCAGACACTTTGACTGTATGACCCAGGGCAAATCACTTAATTTCTCATGCTCTAGGCAATTCTTTAAGACTTTAATTTGCCCAAAAGATGGTGGCTAGAACTAAGGGAGGAAATACTCCCTCAGGGAGTATTCTAGATAAATAAAATAATGATAAAAATATAATAAACACTCTAGATAAATAAAATAATAATAAAATCATAATATAAAATCATAATGATATAATATAAAATTATAAAATAATATTAAATAATACAAAATTATAAAACAATAATAAAATCCCAAGACTAATCTCTGTCTCCCCCCACACGCACAGCACCTCCCATTTTAGACTTACTATCTTACATTGTTCACATCAGCAGACAATCTGAGGCTGCGAGGAAGAAGGGAAAGGTGAATTCATGCAGGAAGAGACAAAACCATGTCAAAAGATACTAGTGCATCTTGCTCAGTCGTGAAGAATGTGTCAAATCGTGAGTCTCCTTTTAACTTTAATTTCAAAAAACATTCTGAAATTAACTACATAAGTAAGGAAAAATAGATGATTAAATCTAGCAGTCCCGTGGAACTTACCTAGTTATCTCCAAACCCCCCATTAAGTGAATAAAAATGCATGCAATTTACAGCCAACAAATATTTATTATAAGACAAGATCTAGCTACAAAATCTCAGTAACAAAGGGCCTCAGAGGTCGTCCAGTCCAAGTATATAGTGAACCGGGGGCCTCTATGATATTCCAACAATGGTTAGCTCAAAGACCTCCATGGATAAGGAACTCCTTGCTTCTCAATAAAGCCCGTTCCATTTTTTGATAGTTATCATTGTAAAGAAGCTTCTCCTTATATTAAATCAAAACTGTCCCTTCTGCCTCCAAACACTACTGCTAATTTTGCGTCCAGGCATCTTATCTTGTGCACACCAGCTTTTCAAATATTTGAAAAAATTTATTATAAACCCCAAAAGTCTTCTTTTCTTCAATGAAAGAAAATAAGAGGATTGACATTGGCACTAAGGGTCCAGTTAAGTTTAAATACCATAGATGTCTAGGGAAGTCAATTTTCATTGGTTTTGCAACATATGCAACTTCTCTTCTAAGTAAGAGAAGGTATATGGTAGAAGGGCAGCAAGGTGATTCAATGTGATAGGGCACCAGGCCTGGAATCAGGAGGAAATGAGTTCAAATTTGAACTCAGACATTAACTGTATGACCCTGAGCAAGTCACCTAACCCCGTTTGCTTCAGTATCCTCATCTATGAAATGAGCTGGAGGAGGAAATGCCAACGTCTTTGTTACAAAAACTCAAAAGGGGTCTCGAAGAGTCAGACATGACTAAAATGACCAAGCAACAGAGAAGTAACCCAAGGGTGAGTTTTGGCAAGGTGTGGACAACAACGTAACAGAAAGAATTTTCAGAGTGCTAGATCATGGAAGTGAGAGTTGTATGCAATGATGAGATCAAGAGGCTGATCATCCCTATGGGTGGCTGAGACAGAATGAAGATACAGTTCAAGGAAACTGGGGTGAAATGAACTGGAAGATCAGGGTGTTGGGGGGATAAGGGAGCATCAATGTATAAACTGAAGATCTTGAATAAGAAGGGATAATGGATGAAGGCTGGCAGATGATTGCACAAAGGACGTGAGCCAGGTGATACAGAAGTATGGAATGAAACTCAAAGGACAGTTTGCTAACTGATGGCAACACAGGCAGGGATAGGAAGGAAAATCAAAAGATGAATCAGTCTTTAGAAAATGCGTTGTCTATACAGCTGTCTTTACTCCCATTCCAGCCCTGTCCCCCTACCCAGTTCCTCCCCTTACTCTCCATCCCACCCCACCCCACAAGGAAAACACCTGTGCCTGACAGTGTCTGAAGTGGGGAAGCCTATCCATACTGGAAGCTAAGATGCTGAAGAGGAAAGTCAATCCTGCAGATGGGAAAGTAAAGAGAGGTCTAGGAGGAGATCAGGGAATGGGTGAGTTAAACCAGTCTCTACAAAAACTGAACGTAAGCCCCCAAAACAGCAGATAACAATTAACTAGTTCACGCAAGAAAAAAAGAACAAATATAAGTGACTAACCAAAAGAATAATGGTGCAGAAAATAGAAAAACTAAAAAATCAGAAAGTCCTAGCTTCAGATTCAGCTGAAGAGAAACCAAATCTAATTAACATCTTACACCAAGGTCTTAGAACTGCAGCTGCTCTCTTGCATAATTATTTAACAACTATTTTATAAATGTAAATTTTTATTAGCTCTGCAACTTCAGGAAGGAGGGGGTCCCACCTCATCCTTTTATTTTTCCTGTTTAGATATCTGTAAAAGATTTTTAAAAGAGTTTAAGTCATGTACTGGTTGCTTATTTTTCTACAAAAAAACAGAAATTAATGGAATGTTGATTAAGGTAGGTATTGTCAGGTTTGTCAACAGATTTAACACCCTGTGGGCATTTTAAAAATATTACATTAAATAAAGCTAACAGGGATCATGATTTGGAGTCATGGTTGTGAATTTTTAAAATCTTAATAGTCACTTATCTTCTGTATCCATCTTGTCTTTCAGTAGGACTGTTTACTAAATAAAATGGCTCCCTGTTGCTGGATCTCCATTTCAGAATCATGGGCTATAACACTGTCATCTTTGAGAATGTAGGTATAATTACTCCTAGAAACTTTGCTAATGGGTTCTAAAAGACTGGAAAATACGCGTAGTGCCCGATCTTTATTCAACATATAATTTGCGGAATTTTTCTTTGTAAAATGCCTATGTTGACTGGTGGAAAGTGGTTTGACTGGTATGGCCCCAACTCTCTATTTCAACCTTTTGCTAGAATGATACTGCTAGGTTAAGATTTCTATTTCCCTGCTCCCCATTTAGAAAAATCAATTTTGCATTTTTAAAATGTGCAATTGTTTATAGTGTTTGTGTGGTCTGTGATTTGAATGGCTGTCAAACAAGAACCCCCAAAATCTTAGTTATAAAAGAAAAAAAACAGAGAGGGGTAGTCCAAAAGGCACTATGGGATTAGATGACAAGAGGGTGTTATGGGACAGAAGAGAGTACAGACTGGAGAGAGCAAGGGTTAAGATGTAAAAGGTAAGTACAGGGTAGGGGAAGTAGTGGTAGAGGGAAATTTTTTTTTAGTCAGCTGCTGTAGACTCTGAACCACCCAGGCAGAGGGGCAGGACTAGGGAGTTGCCTACTACATACATCGAGAGAGAGGAATTTGTTCATCAGTGCCTCCACCCTCAAGTATCTTATGATGACTAAGAATAGTAAAAGGATGGGTCTCAGTTTCAGAATTTCCAAACACCAGAGAGCAAGCATTTAAAGCCACAGGGTAGTTGTGTCCAGGCAACTGGGTGGGTAAATAAGTGGTGCTCCAATCCTGGGGTCAACCCCACAGTCTCCTCTCCAGAGCTGGGGGAATCAAGGCCATAAAAGAAATGCTTGCTCTGGAGCATGAACTCAACAGCCACTCTCTGAGATCCTGGAAGCCTGGGCCCTCTAATACTTTCAGCACCATCAAGTTCAACATATCTGGAACTCAAGCATCATCCCCTACAGCAATATCTTTTTTGTATTATACTTACCTGAGTACATATTATAGTCCCCCCCCACTCCTAGCTAGCTCCTTGAGGCAAGATCCTTGAGGTCAGGAGTGGCATGACTTTTCATTTTTGTATACTCAGGCCCTAGCACAAAGCCTTGTATAGAGTAAGTGTTTAATAACTGTTTGCTGAATTTTTGTCTTCTTGCAAGTCATTGATAAAAATACTGAAGAGTAAGAAAATGACAGACCTTTGGTGTTCTACTAGTGTTCTGGCTAGGCTTACAAAAAGCCACTAATGACTCTCCATTCTATCCCCTTGCAGCCATCATCTAGAGAAGCAATCCTTGAGGAGATGGGACCTGGCAACTACTTCTGCAGGTGCTACAGGTCGTGCGTTCTTCAGAAGTTACAGCTCTTGAAGATTTGTCAGTCAATAAACACTTAATAAGTGCCTACTCTATGTCAGATACAGTGCCAAGCACTAGAGACACAAAGAAAGACAAAAAAATCTCTGACCTCAAGAAACTCACAATCTAAAGAAATAATTCATGGAAGTTAGATCTGGAAAAGAAAGGTCTCACCACCACAGACTTCAACACCATCAAATATTTCAACACCAGAAAGGGATATGATTTTACCAATGGAAATAACATTATAGATTTGTATTACCATCTGCTTTGCCACTGCCCCCTACAGACCAGGAGGCCTTTGCATAATGTTTACAGCTGAAACTTACTATATGTGTTTTCTCCTATTAGAATGTAAGCCCCTTAAGAGAAGGAACTGTCTTTTTTGTTGTTGTTTTTGGTAACCCCAGCACAGTACTTCAAACAAGGAAAGTAATTAATAAATACTTTTTCACTAATTTGTTCATCCATCCATTTATAAGATCCAGTCACTCAAAATTATAAATCCATAAATATAATACCGAGTTTACATCTTTTTGTTTTGCCCATAACATAATCTTGAGATACTGTTGTCCAGTACCTTATTGAAATCTAGAGGTATTGTCTTGGCATTCCCCTGATCTATCAGTCTAGGAACCCTACCAAATAAAAAAAATGCAATTATCCTGGCATGACTTTTTTTTTTTCAGCACTATCTGTTTTGGGGGAAAGGGGAAGGAAAGAAACAGAGAGGAAAGAGAAAGAAGAAAGAAAGATCGAAAGAAAGAAAAGGAGAAAATGGAAGGAAGAAGGGAGGGAAGGAAAGAAGGAAGGATCTTTGTCCTCAGAGAGTGTGACCTGGGGCAAATCCCTTCCCCGAGCCTCAGCTTCCTCTTCTGAAAAAAACAGAGGCATTTGATTAGGCATTTTAAGGTCCCTTGCAATTCTAATATATTATGATTCTAGGACTAAGTACTGAATTGATGGGCCCATCTCAAAGCTTCTGAGCCTTGAATTGCTTTGTGAAAACAAGGCCAATTCAGCAGAGATAGCCATGAATTCCCAGAAAAAATAAAAGTTATTGCACATAAGTGGCACCTAGCAAGCTTCCTCATCAGTCACTTATAAATCCTAATGGGTACAATATTTCAAAGAATTAATTGAGAAACTCTCTTCCATCTGAGAAGCTAAATGCCTTTTCATTCCATTTCTCTTATGAGCAATTATAAGTCTTTGGAAAAACCAATCTGAAAGACTAATCTGACCTAAGAAATAGACATTTCAGAAAACCCACTTACATGCTTAGATATGGCAGCAAGGACATCTTAGCCAGCTAATATTAGACTCAATTTCAGAGGCAGGAAAAGGTGACTCAACACAATCCTAACTCTTTAGGCTGAAGAGTTCATACATTGTCACTTTTTAAAATTAGAGCAGAGATGACTTCCAATATTCTATATTTCTCAGATGGGTTCTCTCCTCCCTCTCAAATATCCTTGGAGCTCTTTGGTCTCAGGACTCCTCACTCCAACTGCTACATTTGTTCCATCTTGTACCTGTCTGCTTCTAGGTGTTTAAGCTAAGGGTACAATTTTACATTTATCCCTATTTAAGTCGGTATTATAATTATCTGACTACTATATATGACTGCAAGTTATGTATGTGTGTGTATGAATACATATATGTACACACACGTATATAATAACTACCTGTCAGATATTATATGTAATATATGCATGTATGTGTATTTATATATGTACATCTATATCTATATAGATATAGATATACAGATATGAAATAACCCTGCCTGTTGTAAAGGCCTTGAGAGCAAAGACAATTAAGTATTTAGTCTTTGATATCCCCAGTTCCAGTGCCTTGCATACAGCAGGCATTTAAAAAATGTTTGTGGAAGTGCCCATCCAAGGCAGGACTATGAGCAAAAGGAGAGAATGGAAGAAAGGTAAACGATGGCAGTTAGGGACTCAGAGGAGAAGAAAGGACACATCACGGATAATCGTCCTCTTGCTATTGAGTTATAGGGAACATGGTGTGCACAAAATCATGCAAATTTAGAGTTTTGTTGCTTGTTGACTCTTCATGAACCCACGGACCATAGCACACCAGACTGGAATTTTTCTAGTCTAGTTCCTTGATACAGCAATGCCTTTTACAATATTTCTGAGAAGTGGACCTCTAACCTCTGCTGGAGCACTGACAGGGAACTCAATGTTATATAAAAAGCCCACTTCAGTTTTGAAAGGCAGGAGAGATAATGAAGGGTAGTGCTCAAAAAGTAAGAGAGGTAGTAGAGGGCCAGTCTCAAAGCCAGAAAGATCTGGGTTCAAGTTCTACCTCTTACACACACTATCTTTGGTTTTTATTGTTATTTTAATTTTTAAAAATATTTTAAGTTTTTTATTTTAATTTTATCTGTGTGATCACGGGCAATACCTCAGTGTTCTAGGCCAGGGTATGTGTAGCCTATAACATTCCCAATTATGACCTGAACTAGATTAAAATATAATTGGGAAATATTTGACAAAATAAAGAAAAATACAATAAAATATAGATGATCTTAATATGTGGTTTTATTATGACATAAGTCAATATGTGGCTCAGGGATCTTTATGTAAGATTCAATGACCCCCATTTCTATTTGAGTTCGACACCACTGCTTAAATTCTGCAAATTAGATAGATGTAGATGTAGATGTAGATGTAGATGTAGATGTAGATGTAGATGTAGATGTAGATGTAGATGTAGATGTAGATGTAGATGTAGATGTAGATAGTCTCTAAGGCTATGAATTACAGAGAAAGTGCTGACCTTGATAGAAGTTGTTTCCTCACCTGGGAGTTCCCTCTACCAATGAAATCACAAGTCTAGGTCCTGTTCTTATCCTATCTAAAAGCAAGAAAATTCTGACTTAAATTGAGTTGAAATCTAAATTCCACCACTGAGTCTCCTTAGAGAGCCCTTGAAATCCTTAAAAACCCCTTTCCCAGGAGAAGTCTCTGGGAAGATGGTAGAGGTCAGAAAACTTTCAGCTCTCCAAATTTCCTCCACAAAAAAAGACAGAACATCGCCTCAGAGTAGCAGAAATAAACAGGAGTAAAACAGTTGTCCTCCTAAGACAATGTGAGAAGAACCCAGGAAAGACTCAACCTCCAAGGGCAGAGGTTCAGCTGGAGTGAAGTGCAAACACCTCCAGGCCCACTCAGAGGCAGCCTCAGCCTTAGAAACTTTTGCAGACAGTGTGGAGGTGGTCTGATGGCTGAGAAGAGGACAGAAGGATGGCTAGGAGAAGGTGACATATTCTCTCTATTGCCACTCCCTAATGGTTTCCTAACACCACTTTCAGACCTCTGGTCTACCACCATCATTCATTTTATATATAAGGATAACTTTGGTCCAGGCCAGTTAGGTGACCTGCCCAATTTCACTTACGTGGTAATCAGCACTCAGGAATCATAATCATGATGACAGGTGATAAATTTTTTTAAAATTTTAGTTATTTTCATTTTCTCTTCCTCTTACTTTTCCCCCATGGGGGGGGAGGGGGGAAGGGAACAAAGGAAAACAAAACCCCTGATAAAAATATATATAGTCAAGAAAAACAAATTTCCATATTGTCCATGATCAGAAAACATGCCTCATTCTGTATCTTGAGTCTACCACCTTTGTCTGTCAGGAAGGAGGGTTCATCAAGTGCTCAGTCATGGCATGTAAATGGAGTTCTTAAGTCTTTTCAGAGTTGTCTGTCTTTATAAGGCTCCTGTTATATTAATTATATTATATGCATATTATATTATTATACTATATTTAATATTACTATATGGTTATATAATATTTAATAATGATATTATATGCATGTTCTATTACTATACTACATTTAATATTACTATCTAGTTATATAATATTTAATAATGATATCATATTGTTATATTATATGCATATTATAAATTCACCTTACCCAATTTCAGCTGGGCCCTTATGGTAACACGGAAATCCTTTTCTTATTACTTAATTCATTTCCTTCTCTCAACCCCACAGAAACCATTCCACATCTTTTCTTCCCTTCAAACACCATCCACACTTCCCCTTCCCCATCTCTCTCACAAAAGGATCTCTTTACAGAGAAAACGTTCCGCATGAAGTCTCTCTTCTTCTCAAAACTCTTTGACATCAAACCTAATTTCTCCTCCTATCTCTCAGTCTCTGAGGAGATGACCTTTCTCTACAGAGGCCTTTGATCTTATTCCACCCTCCTCCTCACCCCCAGCTTTCTCCAGCAGACTTCAACCCTGGTCATACCCTCTCTCTCTAACCTTCAATCTCTCCCTATCTACTGGTTTCTTTTATCTCTCTTGAAACATGTCAAAGTCTGGGTCTCCATTCTCATTAAATCTGCATTAAGTCTGATTATGGCCTCATACAATCTCTCCTCTTTATCAACCAAAGTCCTAGGAAAAATTGTCTACTTCTGTTGCCTTCACTCTTTGCATCTACAACATCTCTCTCCTTCAACCCCTTCTCTCTACTCACACTTCATCCCCTCTTACATGGATTACTGCAACAGTCTACTAATTGGTCTGAAGGTTTTAAGTCTCTCTCTACTCCGGGCCTTCCTCCATACTATTGCCAATATTGTTTTCTTTAAGTGCAAAACTGATTATCTTACCCCCTATTCAATAAATGCTATCCATTGCCTCTTGGATAAAAATAAACTCCTTTGATTAGCTTTTTCAAGACCTCTACAACCTGGCCTCAATTTATCTTTCCAATCTCATTGCACATTCCCACACTCCAGATCCAGCCAAACTGTCTTCCTTTTGTTCCTCATGCACAACACTCCATCCCTCATCTCTATGTTCAACACCTGGTATGAACTCTTGCCTCACAGCACCCCACTCTTCTATCAAGACTCAGTTCAAGCACCAGTTTCTACATGAAGCCTTTTCTGATCCCCCCAGATGCTTAATAAATACTTGTTGATTGACTAAGAATAAGATTAGAGCTCAGATGCTCTGAGTGAATTCAGTTACTTCAGTACTTCTAGGCCACTCTGAATCCTAAGTTAGTCTCCATCACAATCCTTGCTCCCTCTAAACACTCTGGCTTCCCAATTCTTCACTATTCTCGACAAGCTCAACTGCTATTATCTGTCTCCAGTCTACTTCAACCACAAGCAGCAGCCATCCAACTGAATTTGCTCCAACCAACCAATCACTAAGCATACATTGAAAGCACTGGATCTGGAGTCAAAGGGCCTTGGTTCCAATTCTAACTCTCATGCTCACTGCCTGTGTGACCTTGGACAAATCACTTGGCCTCCTTAGACCTTTATTTCTTCCTATGTAAAATGTAGGGACAGGACTAGGCCTCTGAGGTCCCTTTCAACTTTAAGTCTTTGAGTCTGTGATCTACTAGGCACTTTTGAATTGTTTAGTAGTTTTTTCAGTCCTGTCCAACTCTTTGTGACCCCTTTTGGGGTTTGCTTAGCAAAGATATTGGAATGGCTTGCCATTTCCTTCTCCAGCTCATTTTACAGATGAGAAAACCGAGGCAAATGAGATTAAGTGACTTGTCCAGGATCACACAGCTAGGAAGTATCCAAGGCTGCATTTGAACTCGGAAAGATGAACCTTCCTGACTCCAAGCCCGGTACTCAGATCCTCTTCACCATACAGCTGCCCTACTATTTAAGCACTTACTATGAGCAAGATACTATGTTCATGGCTCTGAGGTGCTATCTCGTATACATGTATATGATAGATATATATATCATACTCATGTGTCATATACATATATTACATATGCATGTGTGTATATACATACACACATATAATCTATATCTTAGTTCTAGAAAAACTTTCAGTAAACATACACACACACATACACACCAGGCAGTTACAAAATCTGTTTCTGGCTTAGTCAAATATATAGGATGCGAGTGCAAAATGTAAAATTTTTAAAATTAGCTTATACTGCTTCGATTTAGCTTTCTGAAGAATTCAGTGTGACTGACCTTTAATTACTATAGTGAGTCATTCTTTGGGCCTGAAAATCTCCATACATATAGATATATTCTTGCTTTGACTTTCTATGACTGGGATCGAAGGTAGGGTCATACTGCTCTTGCTTCGTACCCTAAAAGTAATGTAATACCCACTGTAAGATTGAAGAGAAGAGGGGAAAACCATGGGGGGGGGGGGGGGGGGGAGAGGAGCCTAGGATAGTTCTTTTGCTCCAGGTACCTATCACCCTCTTTGGCTTAAAGAGATTGTTGTTGTGTTTGTCCTTATTCTCTAAGAGGACTATGACATCAAGATGATGACATGACTTGTAGCTGACTTTGATTTGAGAGAGGGAGGGCTATGTAAGGTCATTAACCTCACTTTCTCCTCCTGAGCCATCTGGATCCAGTGGCCTGATATTCATCAGGATGATTGGAGATGGCCCAGGATGCAATTTGAGACCCTGGTCCTTTCAGGCTAAGGTGTTATCACATGCTCACTTTGAGTGAGATACACCCATTCAACGGCTTCTTTAAGTAGTTATTCAAGGCATGACCCCTTTAACAAAAAAAAAAAAAAATCAAACTGGGAGGGGAAGACCCTCCGGGTTCCTGGGTAAAAGAGAAACAATTACTATTTAGTAATTACATTCACTCTGTGCTACGTGGTGGGCACTTGTCCAGTCTAGGCGCTCCAGAATGAACTGGGTTTAAGGCTTGATCTTTGAGCAAAAAATGTAGCCAGTAAACTCAAAGGTAAAAAGGAGCTTAAAGAGAGCTCACAATCAACACACAAACCAAGAACCTGTTCAGTAATACTTACACACCCTCTAGGGGCTCATTAAAGGATAAGTAGATGATGTGATTCAGAGTATTCCTGTGTTCACATAGGAAGACATTTTCTAGCTCCCAGAGCTCCAAGCATTTAAAAAAAATTAATAAATAATTCAGCATAGCAATGCTATAAAAGCAAAGGTACTCAGAAACTTATAACCGAGGAAAAATACTAAAGATAGAGAATGCACCAAACACTGTACAAAAATTCCTGAGCAAGTCCTACAATTAGAGCTGTGCCTTTTACCTAATAGAAGCTCACTAAACATTTGATCGACTATTTTCATGTGCCAGTCAACCTGACCAACTCATCCTTATACTCATTTAATTCTTAATTAGTTTGATATAACATTGAAAGCTGTGAAACACTCTCTAAATATTGCTTTGAATTTTAACTGGTAATTACTTGCAGTTTTACTTAAGCCCTATCTTCAAATTCTTCTGTAGAACCAATTAAAAAAGTGACTAATTTCTGTAGATGATTAAGTCTCTCTTCTCTGTCGTCAGTCAACACTCATCATCACAATGAGTCTGCCCCGTATTTAACCAAATTCTGGAAAAAAGGAAAGAGGTAAACAGCTAGTAGTGATGGAATTAATACAGCTGGAAAAGACCTTCAGAGACAAACTAGTCCAACTCCTTGAGGTCCAAGGTAAGGTAGTTTTGGAATCAGCTCTTTTGGCTTCCAATCCAACACCATGCTGCTTCTGGCCCAGTAAATTAACAGTTTTCACAGTAACCTCTCCCATCTACCTTAAAGCCAGAGAGCATCCCCTGTGGGATAGGTAGAACAAGTGTAATTATCATTTTTATTTTACACATAAGGGAATTAATAGGCCCAAAGGTGTTAAGTGACTTGTTCAAGAATCGCACAAGCTACTAAATATCAAAGGAGGGATTTTAATCCAAATTTCACTCTTTCATTTTTCAGTGAAAATCTCAGCTACCTCTTTTGGCTTAGTGCCAAACCTTCCCTGAGAGCTTCAGTTGGAAATCCAGTGTAATTAACCATAGCACAGTTTCAGTGGTTAATTCAATTCAATCATTAATTCAAAAAACTCAGGGATACCCATGATATATAAGGCACTGTACCAGGGTACAAAAAAACTGCCTTTTTCTACACCAATCTGGATGAAGCTAGGGTCAAACACCATCGATCCATCAGTATCATAAATTTGTTACTTCCACCTTCCTAAAGCAATCAACCAGTCCAAGGAGAGTGCATTTTACCTTCAAGTTTCCGGAAGCTGTGTTCCATCACCTAGGTAACATAACAGCAGATCTAGAAATCCACAGCCAGGATGTTATATTTTTTTAAAATCACGTTTAAAACACCTCAAGGAATGGATATTTTGGCTAATCATTCAATTTCTGAGGCAAGATTCAAAATTGAAAATACCCTTGGTTAGCATTTTTAGATAGATACAGTTATTAGGTTTTACAAGCCATCAAGGTGTAGCTCTATTTTTGCTTGCAACACTACAGATCAGGGATGAGTTAGCGTAGTCTCGGATACATCCCTGTTCTCTATGGCAATAGGGAGTCTTCATCTGTAAACTTGGTGTGAGGCTATAATATATTTTGTATCCCATCCCACTTCTAGATTGCACTGTAAAGCATGGACTGGTTTTTTAACTTCAAAACATACATGGAAACATTTTGAGCCATAAAGTGGAGTACTGATGAAAACAGTTATTGTATGAAAGAATTTCCTGGAATCCTCCGCCCCCCACCTTTTTTTTTTAATATTGCAAGTTGTTTACAATTCGCAGGAAGTATGAGCTCACTTGCCTGCAGGCAGAGTTGGTAACCTTTACCGACCTCTCCTAATTCGGCCCAACACCCTCTCTGCCCCAGGTTTATACAATTCTGCTTAAGTAATAATTAGGTAGCAGGTTTTCTTTTTCAGCTCTCTCCACTGCTACCTGTCCTCCAGCTGGAAGAAAACGGAGCCTGGGAAAAGTGACAGGTCTGAAACCAAACTGGGAGGGAACCCGTTCTTCTAGAAACTAGCAAAACCCGGGGCTCAACCCGATGCCAGGGCAATCGCGGTGCCTTCCGGCCAGCTGTGGCCAAGAGGCAGGCTCGATCACGTTCAACCCCCGCGTTGCACTCAGTCCTTCCTTTCTGTGGCCACCGGAGTTCACTCTCCCAGGCCAGGAGCGAAGTCCCTAGCCTGGACACCCGCCCTCCTCCGCCCCTTTCCTGGGGATCTGCTTGTCCCGCGTCCCCTTCTCCCGGACACCCTGCCCACACGCTTACTTTGCCAGCTTCGCACACGCCAAGGATGTGGTCGTGCAGCACCTCCATGGGAGAGGTCCAGGTGGAATGGACGAAAGTCCCTTTGAAGATGTGCGCCAGGGGCGTCATGTGGGCAGCGCACATGCCAGGGGCGCCGAGGGGCCAGGAGGCAGAGAGAGCCGGGTGCAGGAGGGGGTCAGCGTGCGCGGACAGAGCGCGAGAGTGCTGGAACCGCAGGGAGAACGGGCGAAGGCGCGGACCGGGCAGACGCCGCAGAAGCCACACAGTGCCCAGAGTCTCGAGAATCTCCGGCCCCCGGAGGCCTCGCCCAGCAATCCTGGGTTCTAATAGGCCACAGGGGCTCTCCCCCCACCCCTCTTTTCCCTTTGGGGCGTGGCCAACGCTGTTGCAAAGTCCTTTTCTCCGCCCTTCTCTTGCCTGGGCGATTTAACCCTTTGGGCCCTCCCCCCCCCCCCAAAAAAGATCAGCTTAACTTTTGGAGTTCAGTTTGGAGGCAGAGGACTGTGAGTCTGTCTTAGGTTAAGGATGTGGGTGAATGAAAGGGGGGGAAGACGGCTTTCCTGCGTTGGGCTTTTGGGGTCTTTTACTTGCGAGCAAAACAAGCTTTTATGAGGCTTTCCTCCTGCTCCTCCCTTTTAATCAGATGAGAAAGACTGCGTGGATTTAGAGTTCAGCGTGTAGGATTTGACTTTAGCCATACTTCCTTCCTATGTACGCGCCCACAGGCAGCTGCCTGGATTCTTGCTAGTTCTAAATCTATGATCTGTAAAATCAGTTACTTCTAGGGACCCTTTCATCCCGATTCTGCGGCAGCGGTCCAGCCCCACAGATTCAGTAGTGAGCTCTCCTGTCCCTGAGACTTCCTAGAAGTCAGAGTTCTGAACTTTGGCCAAGAGTTGATGATGGCCTGGGGGCTCCGGGATTCAGTTTCACTTTCATTAAGCTTTGAGGGTTGTTTTCATGTTTCGTAAAACTTCTGGTCATAATCATCTTCTCCAGGGCCATAGTGGGTTTACCCAAGACATCAGAAAAAGCCCAAAGGATTTGTTTCCTTTGTCACTGGTCCAAAGCAAATGTCCAGTCCAGTCACTATCTGATATTTTTCTGGTGTTGCCAGGGCTTAAAAGTCAGTTGTGTTGAGGAGTAAAGGTCTTACTCCTCTCTTTCACAATTCACAACCCTTGGTTTCCATTCACTGTTTAAAAGAATAAGTTTCCTTGAAAAGACTTTAGAGTTTCAGATACTGTTCTAGGAAACTTTGACCAGAATATACCCCATACCTCTACTTGCCACCTTTGAGAGGAGGGCTAGGCCAGTGCCAGGATATCCTGGTGTGAGTCCATGTTTCAGTTCCTACTTTAAGGAACTGTATGTTCCTGTATGTATGAACTGTACATGTATGCACAGATATCCACTGCTTTGCTGTTTTTATGATTCAAACTCATGTGAAGGAGTTTCTTTTGATTCTTTATTTTCAGGAGCACAAAATGGAGAACTCAGAAACTAAACTGACCCTATGTGATGAACCAAAATCCTTAGACTTGGCATCTAACAAAGATTATTCTTTTTTTGCAAAGCCTCCTTAAAAGATGCACTTCCTGATTAAGTGTCCATACACTTTGATCTCTGTGCTAGATATGTGTCCTTAGGAGGAAGAGAGAGAGAGAAAGAGGGAGGAAGAAAGGAAAGAAGGAAGGAAGGAAGGAAGGAAGGAAGGAAGGAAGGAAGGAAGGAAGGAAGGAAGGAAGGAACGAAGGAACGAAGGAAGGAAGGAAGGAAGGAGAAATTTCTAGCAGCACTTTTTATAATAGCAAAGAACAGGAAAAAAAAGTAGATGCCCATTGACTGGAGACTGGCTAAACAGGTTGTAATACAGGAATATAATGGAGTATTGTGGAACTGCAAGAAACAATGACTATAAAAGCGTAGGAGGATACATATACCTCTCTCCTTTCTTTGCATGGCAAGAGACTGGGTGTGGAACACTGCTTATAGTGCCTGACTCGGTAGCTCTATTGGTTAGTTTTCTTAGGTTATTTTTTCCATCTCTTTCTTTTTTATCCTTGTTTTGAGGTATGGTTCTCTGAATGGGGATGGAGAGAGGGAAATACAGGAAATGACGATATATATATGTATAAATATATACACATGCACACACATATATATACACATATATAGATATAAACATCTCATTTCAAGAATAGGAAATATGCTAAAGCATATATGCTTATTTGCATATGTATGTATATGCGTACATTTATATATATATGTATGTACATATATATTCTTGAAAGTAGAGCTATTTTAAGAAAAAAAAGCAGATGAACCATGCTGAACTTATAACTAAGGGGACCACCTTTGCCCCATGGAAACTGAGAAATGTTACCATTCCCTAGGGCTAAGCTTTCAAGAATTTAGAACAGAAAGGGACCTTAGGGATCATCAATTGACTCACCGTATAGATGAGAAAACTGAGGCCCAGAAAGATAAGTCCCCCTCCTTGTCCCCCTCCTCACCTTTGCTCCTTCCTCCATTACCTATCCTCCCTCTTGCACTCAGCCAAAACCCTGAGGAGATCCTCCCAGCACATGCAGAGATCATAAAAGAAAGGTAGAAACTTGCTCTTTCTATCCATATGCTTCAGAATAGAAGATGACCTGCCTGTTCCCACAACATTTCTTGGTACCCTGAGGAAAATATGAAAAATAAAAACAGGCTCTTGGAGTGTGTGAGGGGAAGGTGGGGAGCTGCAGAATCTGTTCTTCATGGCCTTCCAGACTACAGGTCATTCTATTTGTGGACCTTGCCACATGCACATTTGCCTCTCAGAGGGCTTACCCCTAGGAAAGGACCACAGCTCTGTTTCCATTCCCACTCAGGCTGTTGCAGAGTCATGAGTGCCCCAGAACCCATATCTTCTAGTGCTGTTGTACTTTCTACTCCAGGTCCCACACCACTGATCGTGAACTTCAGTAGTCGGCTCTTTTCTTTGCCTTGCTTTCTCAGATTGTGCATCTCCTTTAGACTGAAAGGCATCAGGGAGGCGTTCTCTTCCAGACATTCCCTCCTACTCCCAATGGCTAGTGAGATTTTCCGGTAATAATACCTGACATTTACACAATACTTTATATTTTCCAGAGCCCTTGTCACACTTCATCTCACTTGATTCTCAAAAGCGGTAAGATAAGTATTCCAAGTGTTATTTCCATTTTACAGAAGAAGAAACTGAGACTGAAAAAGGTTAAGTGATTTATCCCCAGTAACACAGCTAGTCAAAGCTGAAATGCAAACCCAGGTCTTCTGATTCCAAGGCTGAACCCTATCCATTATGCTATGCTTAAAAAAAAAAAAGTCCATTATTAACCACTAAGAGGTAGCTTGGCCTAGTAGAGTTCTAGACTTGGTGTCAGAAAGATGTGTATTTGAATCCCAATCTAAAGCCAGGTTCCATTGTTTCTACCTTCACAGTATCTCATATATGTCCCCTTCTCTCCACTCCCACATCCATCAGCCTGGCTCAGGCTTAGGCCTGAACTATTGCAACAGCCTGCTGGTTAGTCTCCCTGCTTCCAGTCTCTCCCCACTCTGTTCCATCCTCTACTCCACAATCAAAGTGACCCTCCTAAAATCAGGTCATTCCCGTACTCAGTAAATTCTGGTAGCTCTCTATTACCTCCAGGTAATAAATATAAAATCCTCTATTTGGCTTTTAAAGCATTTCACAACCTGGCCCTTTCCTACCTTTCCAGTCTTCCTATGTCTTCTGATCCAGTGACAATGTCTTCTTTCTTTTCCTCATAAAAGAAACTCAAACTTCTAAATCTATGCCTTTCCATTGGCTTCCCTTAGGCCCAGAATGCTTTCTCTTCTTGTTTTTGCCTCCCCACTTCTTACTTCCTTCAAGACTTTGCTCAAATCCCACCTTTAGCAGAATGCCTTTCCATCCCTCTCCCTAGAAACCTCCCCACTACTAGGACCTTTATTCTAAGATTACCTCTCATTGCAATTCAGAACTGTGCCCAGAGGGCTTTAAAATTGTTCATACCCTTTGATCCAGCAATACCACTACTGGATCTGTATACCAAAGAAATCATAAAAAAGGGAAAAGACCCCCATGTACAAAAATATTTCTAGCAGCTTCTTGTGATGACAAAGAACTGGAAACCAAGGGTTTCATCATCAATTGGGAAATGGATGAACAAGTTGTGGTATATGAATGTGATGGAATAATATTGTGCTTTAAGAAATGCTGAGCAGTTGGACTTCAGAAAAACCTGGAAAAACTTACGTGAACTGACACTGAGTGAAGTGAGCAGAACCAGAAGATCTTTGTACACAGTAAGAGCAACATGTGCAATGAAAAACTGTGACATGCAACTGAGAAATAAGATATATAGGCAATGGGGTGCCCTACAGAAAAATAGAAGTGAAGGAGATAATAGAATGGGGGGATGAGAGAAGGGAGGGAAGATTCAGGGAAGGGGTGATCAGAATGCCCTTTGGGTGAAGGAGGGGATAGATGGGGAGAAAATTTGGAACTCAAAATCTTGTGGAAGTGAATGTTGAAAACTAAAAATAAATTAATAGGAATAATAAAAAAACAAATAAAAAAATGAAAAACTGTGAATCACTTAGTTCTTCTCAGCGATACAATGATCCAAGACAATTCCAAAAGGCTCATGATGGAAAATGCTATCCACATCCAGAGAAAGAACTAAGATCTGAATGCAGATGGAACCATACTGTTTTCACTTTTTTTATTTTTATTTTTGTTTTCATATTTTTGTCCCCTTTTGGTCTGATTCTTCTTTCATAACATGACTGGTGGAAATATGATTAATATGATTTTAATTTAAAAAGATTGTCCTTATTTATGCTGTCTACCTCATGTATCTAGTTCAATTCATTCAATAAACATTTATTAAGTGCCTCCTACATGTCAGGAATTGTAGGATACAAAAAGAGGCAAAAAGTTCCTACCCTCAAGGGACTTACAATCTAATGTGTGTGGGGGGGGGGGAGGCAGAGCTTAACAATCTTATATAGTCTTTGTTAGAATAGAGCTCCTTGAGGGCAATAATCATCTTTCTTGGCATTACTAGCACTTAGCAAAGTACCTGGCACATAGCAAACACAATAAAATGCTTGATGACTGATTGCTTAAGTCCCAAAAATCATATAATTTTCTCTCTTTTGTTTTTTTACACAAACATTTAACTGTTTATTTAATAGTTTCTGAGGGGATAAAAGAATGAAGAGTCCACTTTTGTCGCTCCATTTCCCCTCAGTATATACAATGTACATTAAACCTCTTCAGTAAGACAGGGCTTAATGGGGGGAAGGAGGAGAAGGTAGGATATAGAGGTAGTGTGTCTTTCAGTAATGGCTGTGCACTCAGGAGAGTCCAAAACCTGGGTGAGAGTTAATCACTCTAAAAGCTTATATAGCTTGGAGATCAGGTCCTGGGCTCCAGAAAACTTCAGGTCCACCATGATGATTCTTCTATAGGTCTTACTGAGAGGAGCTGTCAAAAGGAAGATTTCCCATAGCATAGCACTTCTATGTATCACAGAGTAGCCTTCTCATCATGTGTCCATCTTTCAGTCATCTCGGAGAAAAGTTGTTCCTATACAACATATTCTAAGCAAGGGTAAGTATCACAGAATTTTCCACTGGAAGGAATCTCAGCAGCTGTTTAGTCCAACCCATAACTGGAAAAGAATAAAGCCTCTGTTTGTAGACCTCTAACAGATGTGACCTTCCGAGTCACCTCTTCTGTTTGTTGAAAGTTCTAATTGTTAGGAAGTTTGGTTGTTGTTTTTTTTCCTTAATCAAGCCTAAATTTGTCTTTGTAACTTTTACTCATCAGTCCCAGTTCTGCTTTTCCCAGACCAAATAGAACAAGTGTACTTCCTCTACCATATGACAGCTGTTCACATAAAGACATCTGCCCTGTCTTCCCCAAATCTTCTCTTCTCCAGGCAAAATATTTCCACAGATCATTTTAAGGCATGACCCTTCACCATTCTGGTTGCCTTCATTTGGATGATGCCCTGAACCATGCTCCAAATGTGGTCTGACCAGGGAGAGTACCGTAGGACTCTGATTCCTGGATCCCGCTCAGTGCAGCCCAAGAGTCTATTGGCTTTTTTGGCACATAAGGAATTTGTAGTACACTAAAACTTAAGGATCTTTTTGCGACCAAGTGCTCCCTACCTTTAAGTGATCAGATGTGCTAAGCACTTTACAAATATGATTTCATTGGATCTGCATGATAACCCTGTAAGGTATTACTATTATCCTTATACTCTCATTATTCTCATTTTACAGTTGAGAAAACTGAGGCAGACAGGGTTAGCAGTTTGCCCAGAGTCACATAGATCATGAGAAAGTATTTGAGAAAGGAAATAAACCTGATGTGTCCTGACTGCAAGCCCAGAGCCCTCTCCACTGAATCACCTAGTGCCATATCCATTGCACCACCTGTCTAAGGAAGTCACATCCTCTATATGTATCCAAATAGCTCCCCAGGCATCGATCCCACATCCTAATGAATACACAAAATGTTGTCATATTATTAAGCAAGAAGGCCCTATTTGTACAACGAATACAAACTATTGGTTAAGAATCTAGTCTTGTTCCATTAGTTCCCAAAAGTAAGTGGTTGAACACCACAGTGGGAACAAAACACAAATGGAACGAATGGTCATGTCCCAAACTGTCATAAAATGACAACTGCTCTGATACAGTTTTATCCATAATAAACCCTTGCTTATCCCAGCTACAGATATCAGATTAGTGAAGCAATTCATTAATAATTAAGGCTTTGTGTGATTTTCTGGTTGTGAGTCAATGACAACCATTTGGATAAATGTACCCAAATCATGCTTAGGCCTTCTAAGAAGTGAGAATTCAAGAGCAAACCCTCTCTTGAAACCGGTTAAACTGGAGCTTTCCTTTTGATCAGATCTGTCAGGTTTCTATCATTAAAGTCTTAAGTCACAGTGCTTACGCAAATTGTGTTGCACCATTTTTTAAGATACAAAAATGAGAAAGAACCAAAGGCATTTTTGTCATACACTTTCCTTGTTGCACACCTTCTGCTATTAAATAGGGAAACAGTCCTCTTGAGCCAATGTGGCATGGGAAGGAAGATACTAGGAAGGATCTGGCACTAACTAGCTAGCTATTTGGTTTTAGACAAAAAATTGATTAATCGATAGGCATTTTTGAAGCACCTGGCACTGTACTACATAAAGACAAAAATAACACAGTCCCTGCTCTCAAGGAGAGAGACTTCTATTAGGGAGAAAAATATGTGTATATACATATATACATACATTTATTTACATATATATTAGTATAGAGAGAATAAATATAAAACAAATACTGAGCATGTAACATGAAGTAGTAAGGAAAGGAGGGAACCAGAAGTTGGGGGATCAAGAAAGGCTTTGTGTATAAGGAGGTGCTTGTGCTAAATTTTAAAGGAAGTGAGAAATTCAGTAATGATGATGATGATAATAATGTTCATATAGAATTTTAATGTTTGCAAAACATCTTATATATTGAAAGAAATCATTATTTTTCTCTTGCATTTAATAACTATCTAATTAGGACCAAGGTTTTCTTTTCCTTTCCCTTTTCTACTTTCTTATCCAGGAATTACTCACAGTGGGTTGTGTTTCTCCTTTGTTCTCGAAGAGGACCATGATATCAGGGAGATGATGACATGACATGCAGTTGACATTGATGTGAGTGCGGGAGGGCTGTGCAAGTGTTGAGGTTTAAACCCAGGGACATCAAAAATTGTTGAGGTTTTATGATGTGTTGTGGTGGAACTATCTCAAAGAATTCAGAGTCAGACTAGCTCTAATCCAAGTATAGGCATTTATTGAGATTGATGCCTCTTGTGAAGCGGAATAAGTTCCAAGAGGAACCAGCAACTTTAGAGAAAGCAAGATGGATTCTTATAGAGTAAAGATGCAACTACATCACAGAAATTTACAAAGAATATAGGAATGTGATTAATATTAAAAAGGCAGGAGGAGTTTACTAAGGGATAAGGTAATGGAGGGATGGGTCACAAACACAGTGGAACTGTGTATGCAATTACCCACAATGCATAGAGAGAAACCCCTGTAGAGGAGTATGTATATATGATAGTGATATTATAATAAGCCTCTCTACGTCATAAGTTTACTCTAGGTCAGTTCTTTACTATTACTGCACAGGTACCTACTTAGGGAAAGTCCCTTCTATTGTTTTGGGGTCCACATCCTGCTTGGGCATTTTGGTCCTAGTGCTTTCTGATTGGTTGAGTACAGTGGTCCTGTATAGGACTAGATGGATGTGGCTGTGGTTGAGTGCATGGACACACCTGCTGTTTCTGTGGAAAGTATGAGAAGTGGGTCTGGGGGCAGTTCTTAGGTAGAGGTAGTAGTTGGGTTCCCATCACACGGACATGCCTATTTTTTCTGCAAGAACAAGAGTTTCAGGGACACACCTGTTATTCTACTGAGCCAGGAGGCATATATGAGGAAATTAGGATGTTGGCAGGGGAGATCTAGGTAGGTACAGTGGACCTGTAACGAAGTTAGACTATTGAGCCTGGGGGGAGCTCTATTGGAATTCCATGACAAGGTCACCTGTCTCATTTTCTCCTCCAGAGCCATCTGGGTCCAGTGGTCAGATATTCATCAGGACAAGTGGAGATGGCCCAGGATGCAATGGGAGACCCTTTTAAACTAAGGTTTTTTCTTCTTCTGGTTCTCACTTTGAGTGAGATAGCACCCATTCAGTGAATAGGCCTCTTTAAGAGATGAGTCAAGGGATGGCCCCCTTCAATAATAAAAAAAAAAAATCAAATTGAGAGGGAAAGACCCTCAGGGTTGCTGGACAAAAGAGAAACAGTTACTATTTGCATTTACTCCGAGTTAGGAGGATCCAAAAAATAACCTTTAAGTGGTGCTTGGGCAGTGACCTGTTGTATCCACACTGGGAAATTATGGACAAAGACTTACTGTAATGTTAATATAAGGTTAATGGGGTGGGGGGGAAGACAGGGAAAGAGAAGAGTTAAAGATCTTTCCTGCCCACTAATAGACCTGAATACCTTTTGTTAATTTCTGTTGAGGCATTGGGTCAGAGGGTTGTGCCCTCTGGCTCTGAGAAGTGTATAAATAAATACTCTAGGGTGAAGTTTTACTTTGGGGCTTACTCATTGGAAATGTTTGTTCAATTAAAGGAGACTCTGGGTAGCTGCTAAAAGCCAGATGTTGGTGCTTCACTCTCTGGTAACTATGTGTGTATGTAATGGTCAGACAGTTGGATCTGTCTGTTGATCTGTGATGTGTGTATTACTTGTGATCAGACAGTTGAAAGCTCTATCTGTTGATCTTTATTTCTCTACTTGTATTTTCTCTGTTGGTATATGTGTTTGGGTAAAGTGATGGTTGAGCCCTGAAAAGTTGCTTTCCTTTTAGAAAAGTCGATCTAAGAACCTGTACAGCAGGCCCTCTTGTGTATGCTGGGGTCCTTGCTGTTATATTTATACATCCAGGAAGGCTAAAGATGTAATCAAAGATAGTAAATAAATTCTAAGTTTAAGCAAATGGATAGATTCCTGCTCATTGTGTTTACCCAGAGAGGTCTGGGAAAATTCAAATTCTCCTTTTTGTCAGACTGATGATATGGGAATTGATGTCTCTTTGACCAAGATTTGGGTGTTTAGTGTCATGTACCTCAAGACCCTTATTGGAATAAACCCACCTCTCGTTATAATATTCATTTTCTCATTGTTAACCAATCAGAGTTGATTGCCACCCTTGGGAACACTCACTATTCCAAGGACATATGAATTGTGAGCCCACTGATATGATCTGTCCTTGGAATTTCAAAGTGTCACTAACCCATTTTACTGGTAAGCATTATTAATAAAATGATTAATTACCCAGAAACTATGTCGCTTGAATTTTTTAAACTTCACAATATGTTATCTTGCTTGATCCTTGCAACAACACTGTGCCCCAATTTATAGATTAAGAAACTGAGACTGAGAGACATCAGGTAATTCATCCAAAGTCACATTCTTAACATGTACCCGAGACAGGATTCAAACTCAAGTCTAAGTCTAGCACTCTATTCACCATACAAGCAAGCAGCCAATAGATTTTATAAGGCAGAGATGATCAAGGGGAACATTCTAAGCTTGGGAGAGAGCTAGTGCAAAAGGACAAAGATAGAAGATGTATGTATGAGGAGCATCCAGAAAGTCAATTTAGTTGGACCACACATTATGGGAATGAGAAGAATACATAATGGAGTTAGAAAGATAATCTGGGGCCAAGTTGGGAAGGACAAGGAGTGTTAAACAGAAGAGTTTATATTTGATTCTAGCAGAAACTGGGAGCCACTGAAGTTTCTTGAATAAGGCAGGGACTAGGTCACACCTATCTGTAAAGGAAATCACTTTGTAACAGCGATATGGTAATGATGATCAACTGTGAAATACTTAGCTACTCTGATCCATGCAATGATCCAAGACAATTCCAAAGGTCTCAAGAAAAATGATCTCCACCTCCAGAGAGAGACCTGATGAATTCTGAGTGGCAACGGAAGTATCATTTTCTCACTTTCTTAATTTTTCTTGCTTTGTTTCTTCCCCAACATAGCTAATATGGAAAACTGCATGATTTCACATGTATAATTGGTATCACATTGCATGCCTTCTCAAGGAGAAGGGGAGGAGGAGAAGGAAAGAGGAAAAAATGGAACTAAAAAAAGCTTTTTAATGTTAAAATAGATAAGTAATACTTTTAAAAAAATCATTTTGATAGCTGTTTGGGAAATGGATTAGAGTAGGGAAAAAACTTAACGGTATCAGTTGGGGGTTATTGCAAAAGTAAAGCATAGTGATGACAAGGACCTAAGCTGGAGTGGTGACTGTGTCACGAGAGAAAAGGGGACCTGACAAAGGTTTCTTAGATAGAAATGGCAAGATCTGGGAACTCATTAGATATGGGTGGTGAGTGAGAATGGGGAATTGAAGATAAACCTTATGTTAGAAATCTGGAAAACTGGAAGAATACTGGTACTTGGAAGAAAATTGAGAAATAGAGGGATAGGCTTGGAGGGAAAGAGAAATGAGTTCTGTTTCTGACATGTTGAATTTGGGATGTCTCTGGAACATCCAGTTTGAAATGTCTAAGAGGTCTAGCTCTACCTCAAGATCTCAAATTGTATTATAAGCAGCAATCATCAAAACCGCTTAGTACTGGCTAAGAAACAGCAGTGGATCTATGGAATAGGTTAGGTACTCAAGATACAGTAGTCAATGAATATAGCAATCTACTGTTTGATAAACCCAAGGACCCCAGATTCTGGGATAAGAACTCACTGTTTGACAAAAATTGCTGGGAAAACTGGAAAACAGTGTGGTAGAAACTGGGCATAGACCAATGCCTGACACTGTACACAAGAGTAAAGTCCAAATGGGTATATGATACAGGCATAAAGATTGATACTATAAACAAATTAGTGGAGCAAGGAATAGTGTATTTATCAGATTTATGGAAAAGGGAAGAATTTTTGACTAAACAAGAGACAGAAAACATTATGAAGTGCAAAATGGATAATTTTGATTACATTAAATTGAAAAGTTTTTGCACAACCAAACCCAAAGCAACCAAGATTAGGAGGGAAGCAGAAAACTGGGAAAGAATTTTTGCAACTAGTTTCTGTGATAAAGGCCTCATTTCTAAAATATATAGAGAACTGAGTCAAATGTACAAGAATACAAGTCATTCCCCAATTGATAAATGGTCAAAGGATATGAATAGACAATTTTTAGAGGAAGAAATTAAAGCCATCTATAGTCATATGAAAAAATGATCTAAATCACTTCTGATTAGAGAGATGCAAATCAAAACAAATCTGAGGTACCACATCACACCTATCATATTGGCTAACATGACAAAACAGGAAGATGATAAATGTTGTAGAAGATGAAGGAGAGTTGGAACACTAATTCTTTGTTGATGGGGCTGTAAGCTGATCCAACCATTCTGGAGAATAATTTGGAACTATGCCCAAAGGGCTACAAAAATGTGCATACCCTTTGACCCAGCAATACCACTTCTAGAACTGTATTCCAAAGAGATCATAAAAATGGGAAAGGGTCCCACGTGTACAAAAATATTTATGGCATGTCTCTTTGTAGTGGCCAAAAACTGGAAATCAAGGGAATCCCTATCAATTGGGGAATGGCTGAATAAACTGTGATATATGAATGTAATGGAATACTATTGTGCTATGAGAATTGATGAGCAGGAAGACTTCAGAGAGGCCTGGAAAGATTTATATGAACTGATGCTGAGTGAAAGGAGCAGAACCAGGAGAACTTTGTACACAGCAACAACCACAGCATGTGAGGAATTTTTCTGGTAGACTTAGTACTTCATTACAATGCAAGGATTTTAAAAATTCCCAGTGGTCTCTTAAGACAAAATGCCTTCCACATCTAGAGAAAGAACTATGGAATTTGATCGTAGAATGAAGCAGATCATTTTCTTTTGTATTATGTTTTGTTTTTGTTTTATGATTTCTCCCATTCATATTAATTCTTCTATGCAACATGACTAAGGTGAAAATGTATTTAATAGGAATATATGTGCAGAACCTATATAAAACTGTGTGCCATCTCAGGGAAAGAGTGGGGAGGGAGGAGGGAAAGAGGGCAAGAAAGAGGAAAAAATCTAAGATATATGGAAGTGATTGTAGAACACTGAAACAAGTAAAATAATAAATAAATAAAGAGAAATGTCTAAGAGGTAGTTGTTGATACATGACTAAGATTCCCAGAAAGAGACCAAGGTTGGATTATACATAACTGGTAATCTTCTATGTAGAGGTGACCTCAGTGGTTCCCATGAGTTTATCAGGGGTGGGGAACCTGCTGCGTTGAGGCCACAAGTGGCCTTTTAGGTCCTTGGGTGTGGCCTTTTGACTGAATCCAAGTTTTACAGAACAAATACTTCTATTAATTGTTCTGTGAAGTTTGGATTCAGTCATAGGGCTGCACTTGAGGCCCTAGAGGGTCACACGTGGCTTCCAGACTATAGGTTCCCTACCCCTAGTTTAAATCATCTTTTTGTAGGTGCCATCCAGATATATCAACCCATGGAAGTGGATAGGGCCACTGAATGTGAGAGAAGAGAGGAGAAGAGGGTTCAGGACAAGGTCATGGGATACACCCATAGTTAGTAGGCCTGATATGAATAGTGAGCCAGAAAAGGAGACTGAGAAGGGGCAGTCAGAACCAGGAGAGAACAATATCCTATAAACCTGAGAAGAGAGAGTATACAGGAAGAGAGCTTGGTCAACAGTATAAAATGTGACAGAGACGTTGAGAAGGATGACGGAAAGAACAACTCCATTCAAGTAAGAAAGTAGGAAGCCAGAGTACAAAAGGTTGAGAAATCAATGGGAGGAAAGGAAGTGGAGGCCACAACTAGAGCAAGAGTCTTCACCTCTCAGGGCCCAGTTTAATCATGTGTAAAATAAGGGAGCTGGATTACATGCTCTTTGCTAGACCTTCCCATTCTTAGAAGCTTTGATTCCAAGTCAACATTCATTTGTTCATTCTTTCAGATCCATCTTCTGACATCATACCAGTACAAAGCCACTGAACACCAAAACCAACAGGTATTTCTTCATCTGTCTGAATTACTAGAATGTAGATTCATCCCATTGATCTCGGACCTCCCAATCCACCATTTTTGAACATGCTTTGGTGTGAACCCCATGTTGTTACACAAGTAGAGAGACTGGCATGGCTAGTTAAGGATGAGAGGGATATGAGTAATTGCAGGATTTGACTTTTAAATTTTTCCTTCTTCTTTTGACAAGACCTGTAATTTTATTGGCACAAGGAACTCCAAATAGGCAAACTCCCTTGACCAGCTTAGGTCAACACCTGTTGTGCAATTTGTAGTCTTAGGGGCAATAAGAAATTAAGCAGGGGCAGCTAGGCAGCACAGTGAATAGAACACTGGCCCTGGAGTCAGGAGGACCTGAGTTCAAATCTGGTCTCACACACTTGACACTTACTACCTGTGTGACCTTGGGCAAGTCACTTAACCCCCATTGCCTTGCCTTTCCCCCTCCAAAAAAAAAAATGAAAAGAAAAGAAATTAAGCAGCTGAACCCAAATCTGAACCCAGAATGTCCTGACTCTCTCCACTGTCTTGCAGCTGCCTTTTTAATATGCAGACATAACAATTGAAAAATGCAAAGCTTTAATAGAAAGCATGAAGGCCGGATAACTTTTGCAAATTATTTGTAAGGCTTGCCAGAGATGTGTAGCAATTTCTTCCAAACTGCTGCAAGTACTTTACAAATAAACATGTATTATCACTATTCTTCATTAGCATTCTAATTGGTGTGACTGAGGAGGGCATTATTATCTGCATTTTAAAAATGAGAAAATGAGGTACTAAGGGCAAGGGTGCTACCTCGGGTGGCAACTGACAGCAGTAGAGGAACTAGGGTTGAACTTCAGGAAATGTGTCCATTGGTCAGTTTTCCAGACCACAACTTCTTTCTTGGTATTGTTTTTAATTTTCTCAAGTTTCCTCCTAGTGGGTGGCTTTGGCCCTATGACTGTCCATTCAAATTACTAGATCACAGCATACTCCATGTGGTTGTTTCATCTATCTTTCCAAGGCAATGGATTTCCATATCATAAATTCCATCTAGAGTTAAACAATGATGGTGATGATGATAATGAGAATGATGCCAAAGAGGTAGTAGCAGAGTAGAACATCAAATGCAGCACTGGGAAAATCTGTATGGGATCTGACGTCAGAAGACCAGGGTTCAAGACTTTGGGCAAATCACTTAACTTGTCTGAGGTCCAGTTCTTCATATGTAAAATGAGGAGATTGGACCACATTATCTCTCTGGTCCCTTTTAAAGCTCAAAATCTTCATTTACTGGTGGGTTCAAATTCTCCTCTGGCAAGTGGTAGTTGTATGACTTTGGACAACTCATTTAATTTCTGTGTGTTTCAGGGAATTCCTTAGGATTTACTAGGTTGCAGAAGACTTGTAATATTGAAAAGAGTTAGTGGGATTTGGAGAATGGTGATTAAAAAAAGTCATAATAGAAAAAATCTCTACAGTGTAAAAAAAATCACCGATCCTTTGAATAATCATATATTATTTCGCAAATTAATTATAAAAGTAGATGAAAATGTTAGATTGTTTGAATGGATGCTTTGGTCACTGATTTTTCACATCGACTATTTCTCAGCTAGATTGTTTCTATATAACAGACATTCAATTGCTGCCTGTGATATAAACAATATTGGTTTCATATTTGGGGTTGGGGTTGGGTTTTTTTTTGGTAGCAAACCACTTTTTTCAGTTAGTATAGGACTAACGTGAATACTATGCCAGGAATAACCAATGTTTACTTGTATAAGAGTGGACCAGGGAAAATTAATTTTCTACAGACTTGCGTTTCCCTTACTGGTTATGTGAAAGGTTGTCATTGCACTGTAAAATAAATGCCTGCCTATCTTATTTATTCTTCTATGTAGCTAAATCTATCAGTTTCCATGGTGCTCCATGTTTCACCATGGAAACTCTGACAAACTTGTTATGCTAAACACATGCACACACACACACATACACCATAAAATCTGAGGCGATGAGAAAAGCTTATTTCCTGCAAAACCATGTTCTTTTAAGTAGGAAGCATTGAAAGAAAACAACTCCATAATAAGCTTGATTTTTCAGTTTATGTGTTGGAGGTCAGGTTTGCATAAATCCAGAGTAGGCTGTCTGCCACGGCTTTATAGGAAGAAGCTTACCTGTTCTGGGCAGAAATTAACCAATACATGATTGATCCATATCCATATCCATGTTTCCTGAGAATATAGTTGGGCAGCCATTATTAGGCATTGTTCAGAGTGCTTTTGTGTTCCCACTAACCTTACAGGTATAAAAACCATGTCCTTTCGTAGCTGAGAAATGAGGTTATATAGCCATATAGCTATATGGCCCATACTTGGATTGCCAATTTTCTAAGAATTAGAAGGATTTAAATGCACTGAACCTGATGAAAGTGGTAAAGTGGGACACTACAATGATAGAGAAATAATTTAGAGATAATATACCATGGTTTGAATACTGGAAAGGCAAGAAAAGAGACTAAGAAAGGTTGTGAAGAATTTGGCTCAGAGATGAATTCAATTTAATTCATCTCAACAAACATTTGTTCTATAGCATATTGAATGAATTCAAGCAAGCATACATGAACAAATGAATGAATGAATGAAAAAGTATTTATTAAGCATGTACTATGTGCAGGCATAAAAACAAGGCAGTTCAAGGAGCTCACATTCAATTCGAATGAGTCAGTAAGTATAGTTTTGTTTTGTTTTCTGTAAGTCACATAGAGAGACCCTACCATCCTTAGGGGAGAGCAGTGGAATAGACAATAATGAATCTTTTTAAATATTAATTAAACTGATAAATCCACATCCATTTCTGATTTTGGACCCTTTGACAATGCCAAAGACTTTGGTTGCAGGAACTTTCTTTTTCTGTTTCTCAATAGCTATGGCTGCTGAGGAGACAGGGCCTACAATACCTTAAAAGCACTTGCCAAATTTCATCTTCACAAGGGTTGATTCTTCAGAATCTGGATTTCTCTAGGCCTTGACTTTGAGTACTTGGCTGGAAGCAGAGCCAGTGGCCTGGGGAGTAGGGTGAGAGGTCTATGGAGAGAATATTGCTATTCCTAGGACTCTTGGGCTTTGTGTTCAGTCATCTCCATCAGCGTCTGATGAGAAGTGACTTGCTTGTGCTGCAGGTGATGGCAATTGACAGTCAATGGGGATGGCTCACTCCATTTCTGTAGGATTTGCCTCCCTGAATGATGGTTAAAGTAGCTGAGCTGAAAGTAGGTTCAGTGGTCTGGCTGTGTTATTGACTCTCTGACCTTTGCCACCATGACTTAGGTGCTTTCCAACCCTGGAACTTTTCTCACCTCCTGGGGTTCCTTGCCCTGGAACATCCTTCCAACATGCTGGCTCCCTTCTCCCAGTAGCAAGTTCCTTCCAGGGCCTCCACTTTGGGGAACAGCCCAGGCCAGCCTTGCTTCATTACCCTCCTGGCTGTGTTTCTGACTCTCTGGACTTTGCTACCACATTCCTGTGTAGGTACCATTTTAATTCTCTTTTATTCATTTTCTTCCTCCATTAGAACATAAGCTCCTTGAGGCTTACCCCCAATGCTTAGCATAGTGCCAGGCACATAGAAAGAGCTTAACAAATATCTGTTGTCTTATCTTCTCTTGTTTTTCCCATGCTTATGATTTGCAGTTGGGCAGAAATTGGTACTGGTGGCATCAAGGATGGTGGATCCATTCTCCCTAGGAGTTGCTCTTCTCAATCTTGTCTCTCATTCAAGAAGGCTTGCTATTTCAGCTGACAATATTATTAAATAATACTCAAGGGATTACCTGTGAGTATTCAGAAAGGTAAGTAGTGATCATTAAAAACCATTAAGGACAGGTCAGGACAAACTAACTCATTCCAGCACCTCAGTGAAAAGTGACAAACTTCAGAGAAAAGACCCTGAGGGTGCAATACTTGAGAGGCTTCTGCCAATCACAGCATCTTTGAACTTTTTGAACGAGCAGTACGCTAGTGGAGGGTTAAAACTGAGCCTGCCAGAGTAAATTCAAATATGTATGTGATCTAGGTATAAAGACTGAGAATATAAACAAACTAGGAGAGCAAGGAATAATTTATTTTGTCAGATTTATGGGGAATGGAGGAATTTATGACTAAACAAGAAACAGACAACATTATGAAATGCAAAATGGATAATTTTGATTACATTAAATTGAAAATTTTTTGCACAGACAAAGCCAATGCAATCAAGATTAGGAAGGAAGCAGAAAACTGGGAAAGAATTCTTACAACTAGTATCTGTGACAAAGACCTCATTTCTAAAATATATAGAGAACTGAGTCAAATTTACAAGAATACAAGCCACTCCCCAATTGAGAAATGGTCAAAGGATATGAATAGGCAGTTTTCAGAGGAAGAAATCAAAACTATCTATAGTCTTCTGTCATCTGGGACTTGTGCCCTGCACCCTTCCCTTGTCCCCTCTACTGGCAACTTCACTTTGTCCACCCTTTCAAGTTGGCATCAACCACTCACCACTCCCTTATCCCTAGCTAAGCTTAGCCTAGCCAGTGGCCTTATAGCCTGCCATTCCCTCCCACTCCCCAAATTCTTCTTGTTCTAGAACTATGATCAAAGTAACTCTGCCATTATTTCTGGAAGGAATGGGTCAGTCCACTCACCCATAATCCCATCAGTACCCTTCCCTGAAAACCACTCCACCATGTGTGCTTTTTCTTCCACTAAAATAAATACGTTCTTGAAAGCAGGGGCAATTTTTGCTTCTGTATTTATATCCCCAGCCCTTAACATAATGCTTAGAACATAGTAAGCAGTTAACAAATGTTCATCTATTCATTCATTCATAATCTTATGACTTATGACCTGTTAGGAAGCTATTGCAGTAATCCAGCCAAGAGATAATGAGAATTTGTGCTAGGATCTTGGCTTTAAGAATATAGAGTAAATGCTAGATAAAAGAAATGTTGGGTATATAGAAATAGCAAGATTTGGCAACTGCTTCCTCATTAGAAGTAAGGGAGGAGGAAAGGTCAAAGATAGGACCAAGGTTTTGAAAGTGCTGACTAGAAGAATGGTTGTGCCACTGACAACAATAGTGAAACCAGAATGACGGGAAAAGGTTGCCTCAGTTTTTGATAAAGTAATTAAATTTGCCAAAAGGCCACATTTTGTATTGCATGGTGATATATTCTAGAGCTGTCTGCAGCCAGTCAGTCAATAAGCAATTATTAAGGATCTACCATGGGCTAAGCAAGAAAATAGAAAGGCAAAAACCACCCCTGACCTCACAGAGTTTATTATCAAAAGGGAAGACAACACGCAATCCATTATGAGTAAATGAGATAATACAGGATCAATTGGAGATAATCAATAGAGGGAAATCATCAGCACTAGGGTGATCAGGAAAGGCTTCTTGTAGAAAGTAAGGATGCTTTTATCTGGGAGGCCAGAGGAGCCAAGAGATGGAGATATGGAAGAGAGAATTCCGTGCATGGGGGGCAGTCAGTGAAATGTCCAGTCTGGAAACAGACTGGGATAGCAAAGGAGGCCAGGGGCACTGGATTGGAGAGTATGTAGGTGGTGAGACTGAAAAGATGATGGGGGCAGGTTTTTAAGGGCTTTGAATGCCAAATAGAGTATTTTATCCTGGAGGTAATAGGGAGCCACTGGGTGACATGGTCAGATCCCAGCTTTAGGAAGGTCATTTTAGCATCTTTTCATTAAGAGGCTCTTGAAGACTGAAAAGTGTTTGAGATACAAAGGAAAGCATTTTAATGGTGAAATCTGAGGCACCAATAACCAGTAAGGCAGGGGAAAATAAAAGTATCGTAAAATTAAGGGGTTGCTTATTTTACTTATTAGGTTGTTCCTAGGCTATGTGATCTAAGAGAGAACAAGTAAATCATTAGCAAAGATAAATCAATCAGCTCAGTTTCCACCTGGACAACAAATACATGAAAGTGGCATTATCCTGCCTTGTTTTAGCTTAGACAGCTTTTCTCCCAATTGGTGGATGACCACAGAGAGCCCTAGTACTGCAGAAAACTGACAGAAGACCTGAGTAACTGGGCTACTTTCTGTTTTAAAGTTGTATATACTTTATATAGTTTTATATACTTTATATACTTTCTGACAGTTCCTGTTTTAAAGTTTCATATACTTTTACTAGACCAATATTCATGTATTTTAAACATTTCCATGGGTTTTATAATAACTTAACTCTGACTTGCTACTTCCCTTCTTACTATCCCTCAGGGCAATATGCAAAAGTTATACAGTAAAAGGGTCCCAAAAATAGGTATGTAGCACATACCAAATGTAAATAAGTGGTATGGGCTGTGTAGGGAAAGGAACTCCAGCCAGGGTCTACACATCCCCAAATGGAAAAACAGTTCCACTAAATGTCATCATCAATCCAAAAGCATGTATTAAGTGCCCAAGTATGTGTGATGGCTAAGTCTTTTACATTTTAATCAGCTACTTGTAATTTTTGCTCATTGAGAATTTATTGTCTAAGTTTAACAGGGGTTTGAGACCTCACTGACGTTCTGGGATTTGTGGCTTAGATAAACATTTCCTCCAGCCCTAAGAGAAGCTGAATTATCTCAATCTTTGAGCCAGGAAGTAGATTTTGGGTGCATCCAGGAGTTTTGAAAAGAGGGACAGAAGTCTGCAACTGGCTGATAAGACAGAGAGAACAGAGATCTAACTCATAATTAGTCAATTTGCCTATAAGAACACATTTGAGAACACTGGCACAATTTTCAATAACTGTTGGGTAGATTGAGACTGCTGGGTAAAACCACCATGTGATAGGACCAGGTTTCCCCAATGCAGCTTTTTTTCTTTCCTATTCATAACATGGGGAGGCATTTTGTCAAAAAAAAAAAGGACAGGTCCTTGGGAGCTGATTAGATCCAGCTTCCCTGATGCAGCTTCTGGGTCATCTGTAGACATAAGAAGACCCAGCCACATGGAATCTAGTCCACTTAGACTTGGCCGATAGCTAAGACCATATGATTCAAGTGACCTGTTGATAAAGTTTTCATGAGGAAGCAAGACAGGCTGTGTAGGAAGTGCCAGGGCTTACTGCATAGCCCTGCTGTATTAGGGTGAAGTAAACTTCCTTTTTCTAAATGTTCAGTGACTTACAAGTGCCTCATTCTGATCCCTAATAAAACCTGAATTAAGAGTGCTGACATCAGAGTTATATCTCTGACCCTCCACAAGGACTGAGAGATGCCGGGAAAAGTTGCTCCCCTTCAAATTAAACAAGTGCTTAAATACAATAGCACTTTATTAGCATTTTTGTACTGTTAAGGTTTGCAAAAATGCCATTATTATCTTTTTTCTGCAGATGGGGAACCTGAGGCTTATTGAGGTTAAGGGATTTGCCCACAGCTGAAAAGCAAGTATCTGAGGCAGGATTTTAAAATTCAGGTTTTCCTGACTGGAATCCAATACTGTCGTGTTGTTGTTGTTGGAGTTTGAAATCCATTTCTTTATCCTGCTTTTTACTTTACATAAAAATCCATGGTTAATTATGAAAGCTTATACTGCCTGTCTGTATATGAAGTCTATGCTAAGAAAAGAGACGTGGAGAAAGCCAGGGTTTAAATGGAAACACAAAGAATTTAAATAGAGCAGAGATCTAAACTCTGTCTTAAAGTTAGGATTTTTTTCTAACATGGCATTCTGTGCTGTTGTGCTTTTATTAACAACTTTTTGTCTTTTATAAAGTTCTCAATCTAGATAATCACCAGAATCAAGGGGCCATCTTTGCCCCCTAGGCTAAAACAAGGTCAGTTTCTTTGACCAGGTGAGATTACTAGGGTTTGGGGAGGAGCTTTCTTTCCTTCCATAGGCAAAATCCTGTCTTAGCAGCAAAAAAAGAGAGGTCTTGAATGGAGAGGGTGGTCAAAGGAAAAGGTTCCATCCCTGAAGCAGGCCAGTGGGAGGAGAAAGGAGTGGTCTGAAAGAATTTAGCACCTCCCCTTTCTTCAGTTGGAACATGGAGTAGAAAACAAAAAATGACCAACTCACTTTGTTCTCCACTGGTACCCACTGGTGTCATTAGCTTAGAGTCACAGAAGCTATATACATATTAAGTATGTGTGTGTGTGTGTGTGTGTGTGTGTGTGTGTGTGTGTGTGTGTGTGTGTGTGTGTGTGTGTGTGTGTGTGTGTAGAGGGAGAGGTGTAGCTAGTCTCTACTAAATAGCCCATTAGCAATTTCTTTTTCTCCTTCAGTTAATGCAGTCAGAAAAATTATTGGACAGATAATAGAGGTAATAAATTATTTGCATGTTAATGAAATGAGGAGACTGAATAGCACCTTGTTATCTTTTTGAATTGTGGAAATTTTCTCCTTAGATGCAACACCACCAGCTAAGAAAACATTGGGTCCATACACGGTTGAAAGAGTAGTGAAGTGGATAGAGAACCAGCTCCAGAGTTAGGAGGATCTGAGTTCAAATTCAGTCTCTGACACTTATTAGCCATGTGACCCTGGACAAGACACTTAACCCTGTTTGCCTCAGTTCCTCATCTGTAGAATGATTTGGAGAAGGAAATGGCAAACTACTCAGTCTTTACTAAAAAAACCCTACATGGGGTCACAAAGAATTGCATACAACTGAAAAAAACAGGACACCCACAACAATGTATGCTTCAGAAACTAGGAAAGGAGTAGGGTACAAAAATAAAAAGGATAGAAAGCCTCTGTCCTGAAGGAGCTTATGTTCTGCTAGGGGTCAGGCGCTAGAATACAACAGGTAAACAGATATGTAGTTATGAGCCATAGCATCCAAAGTATACCCATCCATATGCATCCGCATGGACTTTACAAAAAAAACAAGAGTTAATAGACAGAAGCACATTTCATTTCTTTTGAGACTTACTACCTAAACATATGCCAATTGAAACATGGATAAATATGGAGGTTATATATCACTGCCCACTTTCACATGTGTGTATGTTCATCCTTCATTGCCGAAGAAGACCATGCCATCAGAGAAGTGATGACGTGACTTGCGCTTGACTTTGTTTCGAGTGAGGGAGGGCTGTGCAGGTCACCAGCCTCACTTCTCCTCCAGAGCCATCTGAATCCAGTGACCAGATATTCCTCAGGATGACTGCAGATGGCCCAGGATGTGACAATTGGGGTTAAGTGACTTGCCCAAGGTCACACAGCTAGTGAGTGTCAAGTGTCTGAGGTGAGATTTGAACTCAGTCCTCCTGACTCCTGCCCTGGTGCTCTACCCCCTGCACCACCTTGCTGCCCCCACATTTTCATATAAAAAAGTCAGAGAAATTTAATTTATAAATATGAAGAGACTACCTCAGGTTATTAGCTCCCCATGTCTTGTATTCTCATCACCTGCTATAGTCAAACTTGGTTCTCAGGAATAGCATATTCCCTTCTCTTTGTTAGATTTTCTACTGACAAGGCATGAACCCAGCCTTGTGAGTCCTTCCTGGTACCTTCTTCCCTAGAAGATCAAACCCCAGGGCAGGACCAAGGCTTGAGGTTCATCTAAGCTGTTAGTAATGTAGATTTTGAAACATTTAGTCCATTAGCAGAAAGTGTTGCAGTAATTCTTTTCTTAGCTCATCAGATTTCTCCATCTGGATATTCCTTTACTCTGAAGCCTAATTTTCTTGGTTGCTAGTAAATTGTGAGACAAATTTCCATGGCCAGAGGTCAAAAATTTCAATTGACTCTTTCTTTCCACTAATAGATCTGTTAGGAGTGTTTAGAAAGAGGCTACACGTGTACAGGCTGGATATCCTCTCCTTGTCCCAGTGCTGATTCATGGACGCTCTTGAAGGATATGCCAGCCAGGGATGGGCTGGCTCCCACCACCTCCCACAAGCTGATTGTGAAACTTTCTGTGTGAGCATTTACATCACTGAAACTGGCAAACACTAATAACAAGTGCTTGTTTTGTCTTGTCAATCATATAGACATAAGAAAGTGACAGAAAAATTGCCGATGCACAATGCAGATTAAACTTAAAAGTACTCCAACCCCAGTCAGATGTTAGACATTTACTAGCATGCCTCTGATGCCAACCCATGAGTAGTCAGTTGACCGGATCCACAATTTCAACCACGGCTATGATGTGAATTGACAGTCAGGTGGGTAAAACAAAGCCTAATTCAGAGCCTAAATCTCAAGACTCGGAAGTTTTGCTGATTTTTGTGCAAGACCTCAGACCCAGATCCCATAAGAGGCTGGACTAGAGCTTGTAGAATACCTTGTGCATCTCCAAGCCCATTCCAGTCTATGACTGAGAACTGAAGTTTGGGCAATTAATCAGTCAACATCTATTAAGCAGTGGGGAAAAGATATAAAAAAGAGGCAAAGACAATTCCTACTCTCAAGGATCTTCCAATCTAATGAAGGAGACAACGTGGAAAAAATCCATGCAAAGCCAACTATATACAGGATAAATAAGGAATAACTAGTGGAGAGAAGGCACTGGAATTAAGAGAGGTTGGGGAAGATAGCTAGTAAAAATAAGGCTTTACTTGAGACTCAAAAGAAGTCAGAAGTCTGAGTGGACAAGGGAGAGTGTCCTAGACATCGGGTCAGCCAGAGAAAATCCCCAGGGCCAAGAGAGGGATTGTATTGCTTGTCTTGAGAACAGACATTCTTAGAGGTAAAGGTAAGAAAGGAGTGCATTCCAAGCATGAGACACAGCCAGTGCAAAGACACAGAGCCAGGAAATACAGGACTTGAGGAACCACAAGAAGGTCACTTTGGCTAGGTTATAGAATTCAGGAAGGGAAGTAATGTATGATAAGCCTGGAACAGTCGTTTGCTTTTAAAAATAAAAGGCATCAGTAAAAACCATGCTAAACAAAGAAATAAAGTAGCAAACAAGTTGATGGCAAAAAAAAAAAAGTTAAAATAAGGTAAATTTTGATTCTAAAGTTTGGCTTCTACTTCCCCAATTCCTTTTCTTAGCAGAACAAAATATAAACTCACCTCATTTTTTTCTCAAGGATTAAAATTCTCATAATTTATATTTTAGTACCAATATGCACTACAGAATATGGAAAGCAAAATCTCTAAGTGAGTACGGTACAGATGCCTTTGTTCAAAACACAATTTACTGACTTCTTAGCAGGGATGATAAACCCAGATACGATGGGATGTAGCACGAGCATCAGTCAATGCTGAGGCAATATGATGAAATATATGGTATATGAGGAGTATTTTGATAACAAGAAGTAGAATGAAAACATTCACATATAAACTCACCCTTTGAAACTCCAGGGCAGTAGAGTAGAAAGACCTTAATTGATCTACCTTCCCTCTTTGGGCTTCGATTTCCTCCTAGGCGAAATAAGGCAGCTGACTAAGATTCTAACCAGGACTTACATTTCATGATGTCAAAAAATCCATCTATGTATTTATACACAGAAATACACAAAGACATACTCCTCTCTTCATCCTTGTATCTCCAACCCATACTCCCACCAGGAATAGCCAGATGAAAAGGTTGTTACTGGCCTCTGGCTTAGACAGGTGGGAAGATCTGCATGACTTGGAATGCCTGAGATTATAACTTTACATAATACCTGTGCCAAATGATGTAATCCACAACCTTCCTGTAGCTTTGGTCTTTGATTGCTGAGTGGCTGGGGTTAGTAGAGGCAGACTCCCAGGATCATAGGCTCTTGAATTAATAAGGGACTTAAAGATCTTCATATCTAGCTTCTTATCTGAGAAAAGAATCTTTTTTTTTTTTTGTCATCCCTAACATTGATCATCCAGCCTTTTCTGGGATACTTTTCATGGGGCAATTAGGCAGTGCAGTGGACAGAGTCAGGAAGACCTACATTCAAATCAAACCTTAAATACTTATTAGCTATGTGACTCAGGGCCCAATGTCTGCCTCAGTTTACTCACCTGTAAAGTGGGGATAATAACAGCAACCTCCCCACCTCCCAGGGTTGCTGAGAGGAGCAAATGTGGCAATGTTTGCTAAGTGCCTGGCACATAGTAGGTGCGTAATAAATGTTTGTTGTCTTCTCCTTCTCTCTTCTAGTGAATTGCCTACAGGAAGGCAGCCCATTTCATTGTGTGAAAGGTCTAATTAATAAAAAGTCCCTTTTTCTAAAGAATTGAAATATGTCTCCCTATTACTTACTAATTCTGACTTCTAGAACAATGAAGATCCCTTCGTCCTCCCCCAATATATGAAAACCAGCCTTGTAGGTTACATGGCCTCTACCAGCTGTAAATCTACAATCCTATGTTCTAGGTCTTCGCCCCCAGGTCAGATCTTCCATACTGTGGACTAAAGGTGGTCTTGTAATAATTTTTCATACGTTATGGTTCAGACCCCTCACCAACCTCTTTGTGAATTATTTTAGTCTCCATAGAACTACATCAATATAGATTTATAGGTTTGCAGCTAGGTGATGCAGTGGATAAAATGATAGCCCTAGAGTCAGGAAAGCATGAGTTCCAATCTGGCCTCAGATACTTACTAGTTCTGGGACCCTAGGCAAATCACTTACCTGTTTGCCTCATTTTCTCACCTGTAGAATGAGCTGGAGAAGGAAACAGCAAACAGCAAACCACTCCACTATCTTTGCCAAAAAACCCAAACCCAAATGGGGTAATGGAGAATAGGACATCTGAAAACAAAAAGAGTAGTTTTCAAACGCTTTCAAGTTTGTCAATATTCTTCTTAACGTTTGATGCCAAAAGACTTAACACAATAAACTACTCCAGTGTTAATCCAACTGGAGCATCGTACAATGGGACTATTACTTCCCTTAATTCATTTCAATTTAACAACCATTTATGCTTACTATGATTGAATTAGCATTAACCTGGAGGGGGTGGGAACATGAGAGGGTGCTGATAACTAAAAGTAAATTTAGCTAACATTTATATACACTTTAAGGTTTGCAACGTGCTTTACATGTGTAATCTCATTTTGGGACAGTCAGTTTGGAGGCAGAGAGTTTGGCTAGATTGTAGATTATAGAAAATGAAGTAATGTATGGAGAGGCTCGAAAGTTAGGTTACCGTCAAGTTGTGAAGGCTTTTAGAAGTCAAAAATAGGAGTTTATATTTGATTCTTGAAGCAATGCAGAATCACTGGCATATATTGGGTAGGGCAGTGACCTGGTCAGATCTCCCATTAAATTTTTTTCTTTGGCAGCAGTGTGGAGAATGGACTGGAGTGGGGAAAGACTTGGGACAGGGAGATCTTGTCTTAGGAGAAAGAAAATGACCACTCAAGTTGGGGTGGGAGCTATGTGAGGAAGGAAGCAAAGAAAGAAAACATTGATTAAGCACCGATTATGTGACAGGCACTGTGCCAAGCGCTGTAGAAATCTTATCTCATTTGATCCTCACAACAACCCTGGCAGGTAGGTGCTATTATTATCTTCATTTTACTACTGAGGAAACTGAGTCAGCAGAAGGTAAGTGATTTGTCCAGGGTCCTATAGCTAGTAAGTATCTGAGGCTAAATTTGAACTGAGGTCTTTCTGACCTTACTGAGTTTGTGACCTTGGGAAAGTGATCAAACTTCTCAGTGCCTCAGTTCCCTAATCTATAGAATGAGGGAGTTGGACTTAATGGCTTTTCAGGCTCCTTCCAGTTCCAAATAGATAATCCTACAAAAGTTTTCTAGGCACCACATCTTCTCCCTTTTACTATATGTTCTACCCCCCCAGTACTTTTGTAAAGATATATTTTATTAAATATAATTAATTGAAATAAATAAATTATATGATAATTAAATAACTATAAACTAAAGCTTTAGAAGTAACAGAAACTACATTAACAGCACCAGTTACTCCCACAAAAAAACAAGTCCTCACTAGTGCCCTAAGGATGACTGCCAACTTTGTAATTAAATTTAATTCTGCATGTCTGTAAAACTATATTAAAATACTCACAGACATATTAACGTCACTCCTGAGGATGTTTGTTTAAGCACTTCTTGGCTTAAGAAGATGTGCATTTCTTCTATGCTCACCATTTCTTATGCCAAAAATCCCCTAATTTCACCTCCTGTAAACAACTGTACCAACCAGATAGAACTATATAGTGTGTTAGCATTGGAAAGAATCTTACATCTCCATTCATTACTTTCTTTTTTAAAAAAGAAAACTGTATTTTTTATTTGTAGAATAAAACAAGCATTTCCATAACAAAGCACCATAAAAAGATAATTGTACATGAAACTGCAAGTCTATCATGCCCAACTTGTTATTCTTTTCAAATATACAATAAAATTATCTTACAAATTTCTTTTTTTTTTCCTTCTCTCCCTATTCATTCTAATGTTCATTCCTCCTCACTTTCCTTATTTCTCACCCTAGTTCTGGCCTCATTTCCCTTCCTTTAAGGTTCTGACAATATGGCAGCCATGGCAGGGGTGTACTTTCCTTCATACATACATTCCTTACCACCATTCCCATGCTGGTAATTCCTGTTCCTAGATAATTCTCACCATCCACCTCCTCTTCTACTCCAAAGCTTCTCAGATCTGCCAGAGGGACATAATTATACCTGAAAGGGAACTTAAAGGGCATCTAGCCCAACTCTCTCATTTTACAAATGAGGACACTGAAGCCCAAGGAGGTTAAGTGACTTGCCTAAGGGCACACAAGTAGTATTACCATCTACTTTGCTATTGCAACCCAAAGACCATGGGGCCTTCCATCTGACTTTCAGATGAAACCTCCTATATTTGTTGTCTCTTCCTATTAGAATGTGAGTCCTTGAGAAAAGAGACTGCCTTGCTTTTCCATTTGAACATAGTGCTTAATAAATGCTGCTTTACATTCATTCATTCATTGGGTCATTCATTCATTCCTTTCCAAAGCCCTCCACTTGAGTCCTTGATCCTATCCCCTGTTATTTCCTCTGGCAACCTGCTCCACTGATCTCCCTCTCATCTTCAATCTCTTCCCCTTCAGGGGGTGTACCCCCTGTCCACAAGCATGTTCAAGTCTTCTTTATTCCAAAAAGTCTTTCAGAGATCCTTCTATGCCTTCAGGCTATCATTCTATGTTTCTCTCTCCTTTCACTGCCTGCCTTCTAGAAAGGATAGTCTACACCCATGGCTTCTACTTGCTTTCATCATTACACCTGCAATGGATGTTCCTATTCTTTCACTCTACAAAAGTCACTCTTTCCAAGCCCACAATGACTCATCCATTGGCCTTTTCTTTGTTTTATTTCTACTTGTATTTCTGTAACATTTAATTGTACTGACCATCACTTATTTTCTGAAGTTTTTTCCTCTCTTGGATTCTATAACTCTACTTTAGTTGGCTCTCCTCTTTCCTCTTCATTCTAAGCATAGACTACCTGAGTACAAGAATTTGCCAAGTTGATCATCTTATCTCTCTATATATTCTCTTCCTTCATCAACATCCTTGACTTCATTTATCAACTTTATTCTGATGACTCCCAAATCTCTCTTCAGTCCTGAACTTTTTTCATACATTTCCAACTGTTCCCCTGACAGTTCCACTTTAATGTCACCTTGGTCCCTTGATGTTAGAATGTCCCAGACTGATTCTGTAAGCTTCCTATAAAAATTCACTTTTTTTTAGCTTCCCTATTTCTACGGTCTCTACCACTAATCTCCAAGGCTCAAAAATTCAATTCAAGATTTTGCTTTGGTATTTTGTTTGCTCTTCCTTTTCTTTTAATCTGTCTAATCAATTACAAAGTCATATCAATTGTACTCCTATATTACTTTTCACAACCTATCCCTAAACTTAATCCTCAATTGAGTAATAGCCTCTTAATTGGTCTTTCTATTTCTAGATTCTTCCCTAACCCATCCTTAACACCCCCTACTCAAATAATCTTCCTAATGTATGGGTCAGATCATTTTAATTCCCTTGTTCAAAAACTCTCAGTATCTCATCATTGCCAAAGGAGTGAAATACAAATTCAAATTTCTTGGACTGAAATTCAAGACCTTCCATAATCTGGCTTCTAGTTACCTTTCCAGTCATTTTTCTCACCCTTCATGTTCTCTAATCTGATCTTGGCCTTCCATACTCTGTACTTTTTTGCCCTCTGTCCCCTGGTCATAGAACACATTCCCCTTTCTCCTCTGTTCCCCTTTCAGAATGTATCCCAACCTTCCAAACCCAGTTCAAGTGCCACATTCTCCTTGAAGCTGTCCCTAATTCGTAGGCTCATAGGCTTGGAAGGAAACTTAGAGATAATCTATTCCAGTGGTCTCAGTTTATAAATGAGTAAGATGAGGCTTTAACAAGTGACATGACTTGTTCAACCTCACACAGTGGCACAGTGAAGGCTAAAAACTTAGGTCTTCCATATGAATCTTCTTTCTACTATGCTGCTTTTCATTCATTCAGTCATTTCCATCTACTTTGGAAAGTTATACATTATCTTTCTCTTCCTGAATATGTCTGACTCACTGTTTGACCTCTCTCATGGCTTATCTCTTGTTTTCAGCTATTTGTGTGCAAGTTGTATCCTCCGTTGATCTATAAGCTCCTTAAAGGCAGGGACATGTTTTTCACCTTCATTTTTAATAGCTTGTGCATAGTAGAGGCTAAATTGAATTAAAAAGAGTCTGTTCCAAGTTCACTTTTAATTAAAGAATAATAAATAATAATTATGTGTTTTATGATGTTTGGGTTTTTTTCATAGACTGAAAAAAAACACACAAATGGGAGCCATTTCTGAATCAACTGTTTTTGTGTAGTCAGACTACAAATTTGTTAAAACAAAGGTCAAAACCAATACCAGTCTAGCTGAAAATATAAAGATGAAAAGAATACTCTCAAAGCTATTACGAAAGCTCCAACCTGACCTATTCAAAGAAGGTAGTGATGCCCAAAATGAGAAATTATGTAGGAAAAGACATTAACACTGATCATCATCTTTTCCTACAGAAGTTTAACTAATGTAACCACCACAATGAGAAAGCCTAAGGAACTCCTAATTCTATGGGTTCCTGGGCCAGGAGAGACACAGGCAATCTGTCTTTATTGAAGGCAGTCACGTAGGTGATATAAAGGGGTGCCAGGAGACCCTTCCTTCTACCACAATCATCCCCAACGAGTAACATGTAGGAATGTACGTGCATATAAGTGTGTATGTGTGTATAGATCTATCTGTACATATATGTCTGTCTGTAAGTGTGTACATATGTGTGTACATGCATATATGCAGTGTATGTATACATATGTGTATATATATCCACACTTGCGTGCAATGGCATTTTGTAATGGAAAAACTACTGCTCAGAAGCCTTTAATTTCACTACTGACTCTGCTGATTAACTTTGGACAAATTACTTTCCTTTTCTGGGTCTCAGTTTCCTCATATGTAAAATGTAAACCTCGAAGGTCTTTTTTTTGTCCTATAATTCTCTGAGTCTGTAACTCTCAGTGAATAAGAGTATTCTGGACTGAGGTTTCCTGGTTGACCTGAGACGTATTTTCTCCACCCTACCCCTTCTGCCTCACACAAGCCTCAAAGAAGAGTACCTTCAAATAGGTAGAGAAACTAATAACTTGTCAGTATTTTAACCACTGATGATTTCAAAATATGGGGGGAATGATGTCAGAGTTTGACAATCACCAAATAATGTTGATAAAGATAAAATATAAGAAAATCAATAATAGACCACCTTCCACACAAAAATAATTTCTTGTTACTGGAGAAAGACACTATTCTTCCAAAATAGCTTATCACTTAGGAAGCATACAATTGCAAACCACTCTTTGCCTTTGGCACTTTCTCTTAGGAAATAGATAATGCTGCACATAACACCTGCAGCATAGCATCAAAATGTGCAGTAGTGCATTTAGGGGATCCCAATCCAGAACCCTAAGGTCTGGACAGTTCTGGATCGGGGACCTCAAGGATAACTGCCTTAAGGGTGAACCCTACTCTCATCCTAAATTCTATTGCATATGTGGAGGTGAGGGACAACTTTAGGTTCTCTAGGTTTTCAGGTCACTCTTCCCCCCAAGTCCCTTGAAATGATTTAAGTACCTTTTAGGGGAATTTAGAATTCTCTTATTCCCAGAGGTTCTATAGCTCTCTGAGCTCGGATTGTACTGAATCAGGAAAGGATGGAAAAGAATGATAGTTAAAAGAATGAGAATGTCATTTACATAGAACTTCAAGGTTTGCACAGTGCCTCATGGGTATTATCATGTTTGATTTCAAAAACTATTATTATCTGTTTTTGCAGATGGAGAACAGTTGAGAATGAGAAGCTTAGTGACTTGCCCTGGGACAAGGGTCTGAAGCAGGATTTCATCTCAGGTCTTCCTGACTCCAGTATCAAGGTTCTAACCATTACACATCACCTAACTGTCCCTTGTAGACTAAAGTGAGTTTCCGATTACTGCTCCAGGTCTAATTCATATCTGGAATGTTCCAAAGGCCCCTAAATTTCTTAGGGCTCAGAGATAACCCATGGCCTGCCCAAGTCCTTTGAAATCACAAGATACCACAAGAGACCTGAACTGCTCTCAAATGACACACTTGTACCCATTAGCATGGTTTCTAGAAGTCATAGGTGATATCAAATCCCCATTTGCCTCACTTATCCTAGGTCCTGAATCTCATCAGGAATCTACTAGAAAAAAAAGTGGTTCAGGTTATATTCTTGAGGAAGGAGGAATGGAAAAAAGGAAGGAAAGGAAGGAAGGAAGGAAGGAAGGAAAGAAGGAAGGAAGGAAGGAAGGAAGGAAGGAAGGAAGGAAGGAAGGAAGGAAGGGAGGGAGGGAGGGAGGGAGAAAAGCATTAATAAAGAGTTTTAAAAACACACAAAAGACAGCAGAAGGAAGCTTAGAAAGATACAAAGACAAGAAAGCTGTGTTGATACTACCATGCTGAATTTGTTGCACACTTTTCTTTTTAAAGTTGTGCATGGTAGACTCACAAACTCACATGCAATCCCCTTTTTCTGTCTTTTGTGTATGGAAATATATTTTGATGTCTACTGATTACTGCCAAATTCGGAATAAAATAATATTTTTGAAAGAACCAAAACAATTTATGTTTGGTGACACTGATTCTCTCCCACTAGATCTAAGCTTGAAAATTCTAGTCTGACCTTGCAGAGTTCACAGAAGTCTTAGTTTCTTTCAGCCCTGTTTTGATCTCAGACAAAGTTTTCAGTTTAGAATATCTAATTCAGGCACAGTGATTTCATACTAATTAAAAGTATAATAGTCAGGCCTGTGGTGAATCAAATGGCAACTAACTCTTACGGGAAGGGGAAAAAAGTTGAGGTCATCAAGAAAGTCCTACCACCAACTTCATAAAAATGTTTTCTCAGTTTTTGCTACTATGCTAGGTAGCGCAGTGGACAGAATACTGTACCAGGAGTCAGGAAGATCTGAGTTCAAATTCTGCCTCAGACACTTGCTAATTGTGTGACCTTGGACAAGTCACTTAACAAGTCACTTAAGTTTGCCTCAGTTTCCTTATTTGTGAAATGTGGATGATAATAAACCTACCTCCAGGGCTATTGTGAGAATCAAATGAGAGAATAACAGTAAAGCACTTAGTACAGTTCCTGGCACACAGTAAGTACTTTATAAATGTTTGCTATTGTTTTCATTTTTATTATTATTTCATTCACTTCCTGGGACTGATTAAATATTTATATGTACTACATGAAAAACTTCCATTAGCAGCCTCCTGCCCTCCCCATCCCTCTTTGTTTTTGGTGAGTTGTTCATTCTTCAATAAGAACTCTATCCAGAATAGCTTTGAGCATTATTTCTGTCTCCTAACTCAGCAAGTCAGTTATAGTAGAAATGTGTGGACAGGAGAAAATTTCATGACCAAACAATGAACAAAGAGTATCACAAAAGATAAAACAGATACTTTTGACTACATTAAAAAAATTTTTAATTGCTCAAATAAATCTAATGAAGCTAAAATTAAAAGCAAAACAATTGGGGGAGAGATTTTGGCAGCAAGTTTCTTTGATAAAGATCTCATTTCTAAGAACTTATTCAAGTTTATAAGAAAAGGAACCATTTCCCAATTGATAAGTGGTCTAAGGATATGACCAGATAGTTCTTGAAGGAACAAACCTAGACTATCTATATCTATTTGAAAAAATGCTCCAGATCACTACTAATTAGAGAAATGTAAATTAAAGCAATTCTGAGACTCAAACTCCTACTTCTCAGAGTAGCAAAGATGACAAAAAAAGAAAAATAATAAATATTGGAGTGGTTGTGGAAAAACAGTCACTGCTGGTGGACTTTTTAAATGTGTATAATCATTCTGGAAAGCAATTTAGAATTTCACACAAAAAGTTAGTAAACAGTGCATGCTCTTTGACTTAGTTATATCACTGCTAGGCCCATACCCAAAAAAGATCAAAGAAAGAGGAAAAAGTATTTAAGTACAGTAATATTTATAGCAGCTGTTTTTGTGGTGGCAAAAAAAACTAGAAGATAAGAGGATGCCCCTTAATTGAGTAATGCCTGGGGGCCAGAGTCAAGATGGTGGAGTAAAAAAGCAGGGACTTGCTACAGTTCTTCCCTCCAACTCAGCCAAATATCTATAAAAAATGATTCTAAACAAATTCTGGAACTGTAGAACCCACAGAATGATGGAGTGAGGCAGATCTTAAGCCCAAGACAGCCTAGAAGGTTGACAAGAAGCATCTGTCGCACCTGGCTGGGAGCAGAGAGCAGTCCAGTATGGGTCACGTCATCACAGACAGGACCAGAGCAGGCCTCAGGGGACTGAATCACTGATACCTGTGGCAGTATCCAGACTTCACAATCACAAAACGTGAAGACAAATTGGAAGGTCAGTGGGAAAAAAAAACCTGTTAGACCTGTGTGAGAGAGCAGTGTGGTCCAGCCCTAACCCCAGGGTGGCAGGGGCAGTGCACAGCAGGGGCACGGGACAGCGACCATTTCTGGAGCTCTAGGACCATGGATTGTGGGAGAATTGAGTGACTGACAGTATACCCCTCTGCCTCCACTGGAAGCAGAGAACTACCTTGACAAAGAGCTCAAAAGTCAAGTAAATGGCTGGGGAAATAATCAAGAAGAGGGGGGGAGATCAGATTACAGAATCTTACTTCAGTGACAAGGAAGACCAAAATATACAAACAGAAGACAATAAAGTCAAAGCTCCTCCATCCAAAGTCTCCAAGGAAAATATGAATTGGTCTCAGGCCACAGAAGAGTTCAAAAAGGATTTTGAAAATCAAGTAAGAGAAGTCAATCAAAAATTGGGAAGAGAAATGAGAGTGATGCAAGAAAATCATGAAAAACAAGTCAACTGCTTGCTAAAGGGGACTCAAAAATGCTGAAGAAAATAGCACCATAAAAAACAGACTAACCCAAATGGCAAAAGAGATCCAAAATGCCAATGAGGAGAAAAATGTCTTAAAAAATAGAGTTGGCCAGATGGAAAAGGAGATCCAAAAGTTCACTGAAGAAAATAATTCCTTAAAGATTAGAATGGAGCAGATGGAAGCTAATGACTTTATGGAAAATCAAGAAATTATAAAACAAAACAAAAAGAATGAAAAAATAGCAGACAATGTGAAATATCTCATTGGAAAAATAACTGACCTGAAAAACAGATCCATGAGAGATAATTTTAAAATTATTGGAATATTTGAAAGTCATAATCAAAACAGGAGCCTAGATATTATCTTTCAAGAACTTATCAAGTAAAACTGCCCTGATATTCTAGAACAAGAGGGTAAAATACAAATCAAAAGAATACACTGATTGCCTTCTGAAAGATATACCAAAAGGAAAACTCCTAGGAATATTGCAGCCAAATTCCAGAGCTCCCAGGTCAAGGAGAAAATATTGCAAACAGCCAGAAAGAAACAATTGAAGTATTGTGGAAACACAATCAAAATAACACAAAATCTATCAGCTTCTACATTAAGGGATGAAAAGGACTTGGAATATGATATTCCAGAGGCCCAAAGAGCAAGGATTAAAATAAAAAATCACCTACTCCATAAAACTAAATATAATACTTCAGGGGAAAAAGTGGTAATTCAATGAAATAGAGAACCTTCAAGCATTCTTTTTTTTTGTTTTAATTAAACTTTTAACATTTATTTTCACACAATTTTGGGTTACAAATTTTCTCCCCTTTTTTCCCCCTCCCCCCCAGACCCAAGTTTTCTAATTGCCCCTGTGACCTATCTGCTCTCTCCTCTATCCTCCCTCCCTGCCCTTGTCTCCATCTTCTCTTTTGTCCTGTAGGGCCGGATAGCTTTCTTGACCCCTTAACCTGTATTTCTTGTTACCCAGTGGTAAGAACATTACATTTGGTCCTAACACTTTGAGTTCCAACTTCTTTAGCTCCCTCCCTCTCTACCCCTTCCCCCTGGAAGACAGGCAGTTCAATATAGGCCATATCTGTTTAGTTTTGCAAATGATTTCCATACTAGTTGTGTTGTATAAGACTAACTATATTTCCCTCCATCCTGTCCTGTCCCCCATTACTTCTATTTTCTTATGGTCCTTTCCCTCCCCATGAGTGTCAACCTAGTATTGCATTCTCCTCCCCATGCCCTCCCCTCTATCCTCCCCCCCATCCTGCTTGTGCCCCTGTCCCCCACTCTCCTGTATTATGAGATAGGTTTTCCTATCAGAATGAGTGTGCATTATATTCTTTCCTTTAGTGGAATGTGATGAGAGTAGATCTCATGTTTTTCTCTTGCCTCCCCTCTTTATCCCACCACTAATAAGTCTTTTGCTTGCCTCTTTTATGAGAGATAATTTGCCCCATATAACTTCTCCCTTTCTCCTCCCAATATTTCTCTCTCACTGCTTGATTTCATTTTTTTTTTTTTAGTATATGATCCCATCCTCTTCAATTCACTCTGTGCACTCTGTCTCTATGTATGTCTGCGTGTGTGCATGTGTGTATGTGTGTACTCCCACCCAGTGCTCAGATACTGAAATGTTTCAAGAGTTATAAATATTGTCTTTCCATGTAGGAATGTAAACAGTTCAAGTTTAGTAAGTCCCTTATGATTTCTCTTTGCTGTTCGCCTTTTCATGGTTCTCTTCATTCTTGTGTTAGAAAGTCAAATTTTCTTTCCAGCTCTGGTCTTTTCATCAGGAAAATTTGAAAGTCTTCTATTTCATTAAAAGACCATTTTTTCTCCTGAAGTATTATACTCAGTTTTGCTGGGTAGGTGATTCTTGGCTTCAGTCCTAGTTCCTTTGACTTCTGGAATATCCTATTCCATTCCCTTCTATCCCTCAATGTAGAGGGTGCCAGATCTTGTGCTATCCTGATTGTATTTCCACAATACTTGAATTGTTTCTTTCTAGCTGCTTGCAATATTTTCTCTTTCACCTGGGAATTCTGGAATTTGGCCACAATGCTCCTAGGAGTTTCTCTTTTTGGATCTCTTTCATGCGGTGTTCTGCGGATTCCTTGAATATTTATTTTGCCTTCTGGTTCTAGAATCTCAGGGCAGTTTTCCTTGATAATTTCATGGAAGATGATGTCTAGGCTCTTCTTTTGATCATGGTTTTCAGGTAGTCCCAGAATTTTTACATTGTCTCTCCTGATTCTATTTTCCAGGTCAGTTGTTTTTCCAATAAGATATTTCACATTATCTTCCATTTTTCGAATCTGCGCGGTATGTTCTGAGATATCTGTCTTTCTCGAAAAGTCCAAAGCTTCCATCTGTACCATTCCAGATTTGAGAGATCTATTTTCTTCAGTAAGCTTTTGAATCTCCTTTTCCATTTGGTTAATTCTGCTTTTGAAAGCATTCTTCTCCTCATTGGCCCCTTGCACCTCCCTTGCCAGCTGAGTTAGGCTAGTTCTCAAGGTGCCAATTTCTTCAAGATTTTTTTGGTTCTCCTTTAGCAGGGAGCTGATCTGTTTTTCATGCTTCTCCCTTATCCCTCTCATTTCCCTTACCAGTCTTTCCTCCATCTCTCTAATTTGATTTTCAAAATTCCTCTTGAGCTCTTCCATGGCCCGAGCCCATTGGAACACAGAATCCTTGATTTCTGTGTCTTTGCCTGATGGCAAGCATTGTTCCTCCCCATCAGAAAGGAAGGGAGGAAGTTTTTTTTCTCCGATAAAGTACCCTTCAATAGTTTTATTTCTTTTCCCTTTTCTTGGCATTTTCTCCACCTAGTGGCCTGACCTCTGAATGTTCTCCTCACACCCACCTCGCCTCCTGGTCCTCCTAGCCAGCGTTTGGGGACTGAGATTCAAATGCTGCTTCCCGCCTTAGGATTTTTGGCGGGGGCAGGGCTGCTATTCAGTGTGAGAATTAAGTTCAGGTGCTGAGGTCAGGGGCAGGGCCGCCTCTCTGGCTCAATTCCCTCAGGAGGTTTATGCACAGACCTTCCACAATGGATCCAGGCTCCCGCCCGTTTGGGGAGCCCCCGTCCGCAGACGCCTCTCAGCCCCCACATCCTGGGGGGGCCCGAGCCATGGGGGCACCTCACTCCCCTCTCAACCCGCCAAAGAGACTCTCTCACCTACCCCCGTCAGTCACCTGTTGGTGGGGGGCCCGTGCAGCTGCTGAAGATCCTGCCTCCGGATCCCTCTCAGAACTGTGTCTCTCGGAGCCACGGCCGCAGTCGCCGCCGCAGGTCCGGGCTGGGCACCGTGTCTGCAGCGCGACGGACCTTTTGCGAGAGGTTTGCAGGTCCCTCTGTGGGTGGGGGGACCCGCGTGGCCGCTGGAGACTCCGTCCCGCAGCCCTCTCGGATCTTTTTCTCACGGTGTCGCTGCCGCGGTAGGGCTGCTCTCTTCTTCCCGCCCTGGCGCCCCGTCCCCAGAGCGAAGGACCCCCTGCGAGAGGTTTGCAGGTCTCTCCGGAACAGAAATCTCCCTCGCTCCAATATTCCGTGGTCTCTGGGTGCAGAATTCGCCCTGGGTTAGTCCCCTCTGCCGTTCTGTGGTTTGTGGGTTCGGAGCTATGTGTATGTGCATCTTTCTACTTCCACCTTCAAGCGTTCTTGATGAAAACACCAAAGCTCAATAGAAAATTTGACTTTCAAACACAAGAATCAACAGAAGCATGAAAAGATAAATAGGAAAGAGAAATCATAAGGAACTTACTAAAATTGAACTGTTTCCATTCCTACATGAAAGATAATATTTGTAACTCTTGAGACTTTTCTCAGTATTAGGGTAGTTGGAGGGATTTTATATATATAGACAGAGGGCACAGGGTGAGTTGAATATGAAAGGACGATATAAAAAAAATTTAGGGATGATAGAGAAATATATTGGGAGGAGAAAGGGAGAAATAGAATGGGGTAAATTATCTCTCACATAAAAGCTGCAATAAAAAGCTTTTTCAGTGGAGGGGAAGAGGTGAGGGGAAAAAAATGAACCTTACACTCATCACATTTGGCTTAAACAGGGAATGACATGCACACTCAATTTGATATGAAAGTCTATCTTACACTATAGGAAAGTAGGGGGAAAGGGGATAAACAGGGGGTGGGGGAGATGATATAAAAGAGGGCAAATGGGAGGATGGAGTAATTAGAAGTAAACACTTTTGAGGAGGGACAGGGTCAAAAGAGAGAACAGAATAAATGGGGAGCAGGATAGGGTGGAGGGAAATATAGTTAGTCTTTCATAAAATAACTGTTCTAGAAGTGCTTTGTATGACTACACATGTATAACCTATATAAAATTGCTTGCCTTCTCAATGGGGGTGGGTGGGGAAGGAGGAAGGTAGAGAAGTTGGAACTCAAAGTTTTAAAAATGAATGTTAAAAATTGTTTTTACTTGCAACTAGGAAATAAGACACACAGGCAATGGGATATAGAAATCTGTCTTGCCCCAGAAGAAATAGAAGAGAAGGGGATAAGAGAAGGGAGGGGTGTGAAAGAGGGGAGGGCAGATTGGGGGAAGGGGTAATCAGAATGCACACTGTCTTGAGGAGGGTGAAGGGGAGAGATGGGGAGAAAATTTGCAACTCAATATCTTGTGAAAGTGAATGTTAAAAACTAAAAATTTATTACATAAATTAATCAGTTCAGTAATGTCTAAATAGGTTGTAGTATATGAATAGGAGAGAATATTATTGTGTATAGGAAATGAGGAAATAGATGATGGCAATAATAAGACATAAAAAGATTTTTATGACCAGATGCAAAATGAAATAAGCAGAATCAGAAGGATAATTGATATAATAATATTATTATTATAAAAATGAACAATTTTGAAAATTTTTATAAACTGATGAAGAATGAAATATCAGCAGAACCAGGAGAAGAATTTACACAAACACCACCCTAAAAACAACTTTGAAAGCTGTAAGAACCATGATTAATACAATGACCACTTATGACTCCAAAGGAATCAATGATAAAACCTGCTCTCCATTATAGCTAGAAGATGGATTTAGGCAAGAGTGAGATATATGCTGATTTTAATAAAGAAAGAAGACAACCAAATTATCTATATCAAAAATTAAAAGGGTGATGCACAGCCAGAAGATGAATTGAAGGCAATTATTAGGAGCTATTTTGACTAACTATATGCCAGTAAAACTGACAATTCAAATGAAATGGATGAATATTTATAAAAATATAAATTACCCAGATTAATAGAAGAGGAAATAGAATACTTAAATAACTTAAATAACTCTAGAAATTGAACAAGCTATGAATCCCTAAGGAAAAAGAATTCCCAGGACTTATAAGTGAATTCTACCAAAAATTTAAAGAACAATTAATTCCAATGTTATATAAACCATTGGAAAAAATAGGTAAATATGTACTACCCAATTCCTTCTATGACACAAATATGGTTTTGATACCTTAACCAGGGAAAGCAGAAATAGAAGGAAAACTATAGACCAATTTCCCTAATGAACATTAACGCAAGAATTTTGAATAAAATACTTGCAAGAAGACTACAGAAAAACATTACAAAGATCATAGATTATTACCAGGTGGAATATATATTAGGAACACGGAGCTGGTTTAAAATTAGAAGAACTATAATCATAATTGACCACACCAATAATAAAAGCCAAAAAAACTACTATTTCAATAGATGTAGAAAAAAGTTTTCACTAAATACAATGCCCCTTCCTACTAAAAATATTAGAAAGTGTAGGAATAAATAGAGCAGAAAATAAGCATAGACCAGCCTAGGTATATAGACTTCGTACCTAGAGAAGTTCAAAATAGCTACATACTTTAGACATATAGGGTGATCTCATAATCAAATTAAGGGAGTATGGAAAAAAGTTACCTGTCAGATTTATAGATAGGGGAAGGACTCATGACCAAACAAGAGATACAGAGGTCCATGGGAGGTAAAATGGGCAATTTTGATTACATAAAATTGAAAAGTTTTTGCACAAACAAAACCAAATACAGCAGAAATTAAAAATTTTTGGAGGGGGGAGAGTAAGGCAATTGGGGTTAAATGACTTAACCAAGGTCACACAGTTAGTAAGTATGTCTAGGGACAGATTTGAACTCAGGTCCTTCTGACTCCAGGACTGGTACTCTACTCACTGTACCACCTAACTGCCCCCCAAATTAGAAGAAATGCAGGAAAGTGGAGGAAAATTTATAGCAAGTTTTTCTGGTAAAGTCCTCATATCTGAAATACATAGAGAATTAAATTAAATTTGTAAAACTAGGAGCTATTCCCCAATTGATAAATGGTTAAAGGACATGAATAGGTAGTTTTCAGAGGAAGAAATCAGATCTATCAATAGTCACATGAAAAAATGCTCTAAATAACTAATAATTAGAGAAATGAACATTAAAAGAACTCTGAGGTACAATCTCACACCCATCAGATTGATTAAGATGACAGAAAAGGAACATGGCAAACTCTGGAGGGAATGTAAGAAAACAGATTTATTAATGCATTGTTAGTGGAGCTCTGACCTGATCCAATCATTCTGGAGAACAATTTGGAACTATGCCCACAGGGCTATAAAATTGTGAATATCCTTTGTCCCAGCAATACGCCCCCAAGGAGATCAAATGAAAAGGAAAAAGGCCCCTATGTACAAAAATATTTGTAACAGCTCTTTTTGTGGTGGCAAAATATTGTAAACTGAGAGGATGCCCATCAGTTGTGGGAAGACTAAATAAGTCATATCATATGATTGTAATGGAATATTATTGAGTTGTAAGAAATGATGTTGGGAATGGTTTCAGAAAAGACCTAAGAAGATTTATATAAATGGATACAGAATGAAGTGAGCAAAACCAGGAGAGCAATCCACATATTGAAAGTAATATTGTAATGTAATGCACTGTGAAAAACTTAGGAACTATCATCCAGACATTAATCCACCACAGTTCCAAAGGACGCATGATGTAAAATGCCATTGTATTCGTTTCAACTCAGTCATACACTTTATATTACATAATCATATTCATAATCAAAATCGAACAATTTCAATGAGACTAATAACCACGAGAGTGAAACATTAGCATTTATAAGATGTTTTATGTAGATAATTGTGATTGTTATTCAGTTGTGTCTGACTCATCATGACGACATTTAGGGTTTTCTTGGCAAAGATATTGGAGTGGTTTGCCACTGCTTTTTCTAGACTGTTTGACAGATACAGAAACTTAGGCAAACAGGTTAAGTGACTTGCTCAGAGTCATGCAGCTAGCCTCTGAGACCAGATTTGAACTCAGAAACATGAGTCTTCCTGTCTCCAGACCCAGCACTCCATCCACTGCGCCACTTAGCTTCGCTATATGGATATGAATCAAATTTAATCAATTTGGGGGTGGGGAGGAGGAGAAAAAAGAAATGATCTAGACCTCTGATTTAATTGGTACTGGGAATTCCCAGGTCAGAGCAGATCAGTAGTTGCTTTGCAATTTATAGGCTTTAGAGATTTGTCAGGAATACTGGAAAGGTAGGTGACTTTTCCAGGGTCATACCGCCAGGATCTGTGAACCCAAGGCATGCTGTTTTCTATCCACTACACCATACTGCTTCTCATTTAACAGGTAAACACAGGCTAGTTGGTTTCATATGGGGCTAGACTTACTGAGCTAGGGCTAGTTAGTATTTGCACCCAGTTAAGAGGGGAATTCTCCATGTTTAAATATTTATAACCAAATAACGATTACAAAAATAGGTCTTTGAGGAAGGTAATGAAATAAGTAAAATAATAGCAATAACATATAACAATGATATAGAACTGAAAGTTTTATATAATATTTTACATATAGCTCATACTTCAGTATCATTAAGCTAATTAGCTACTGGCTCATCAGAAGTGAACATTTTAGATAACCAAGGCAATTTTCTTCTCTTTTTTATAATATCTACTTTTATAATGTGAGTAGGGTCACAGGATCATAGGAGGAGGAAAACTGGCTTTTGAAGCCATTTCCAATCCCCTCATTTTATAAAAGAGGAAACTGAGACCCAGAGACTTTTAAGTGACTTGTTCTAGGTCACAAAGGCTGTAAGTGTTAGAAATAGAATTTGAATCCAAAATTCGACTCCTGAGCCAGAGTCCTTTCCATTTTTTTTTTTAATTTTCAGTGTTCCACAATCACTACCATACAACCTAGATTTTTTCCTTTCCTTCCCTTTCCTTCCCACCTCCCCTCTTCTTTCTTGAGACAGCATACAATTTTATATAGGTTCTACACATTCATTCCTATTAAATACATTTTCACCTTAGTCATATTGCACAGAAGGATTAAAATGAATGGGAGAAATCATATAACAATCCAAAGCGTAATACAAAAGAAAATGATCTGCTACATTCTGCCATTGAATTCCATAATTCTTTCTCTGGATGTGGAAGGCATTTTGCCTTACAAGACCATTAGGAATTTTTTAAGTCCTTGCATTGCAATGAAGTTCCAAGTCTACCAGAAAAAGTCCTCACACACTGTGGTTGTTGCTGTGTACAAAGTTCTCCTGGTTCTGCTCCTTTCACTCAGCATCAATTCATATAAGTCTTTCCAGGCCTCTCTGAAGTCTTCCTGTTCATCATTTCTTACAGCGCAATAGTATTCCATTACATTCCTATACCATAATTTATTCAGCCATTCCCCAATTGATAGCCCTTTCCATTCTACCATGCTACCTCCATCTAACCCCCCCCCCCTTTTTTTTTGCTAGGAGCATCATTTTGACTATTACAATTTCCTATTCTTTTTTAAATTCTGTTCTGCTGGCATTTTTTTTTTTTTTACTAATTATAAAAGCAAGTATTGCAGGACTCCAAGTTTGCTCTATTCAACAATTAGGAAAGAAACTCACTTTGATTCCCTTATTGTTAAGCTCTAGAGGCTAAAACTGTTCTCCTAGAGACTGGAATTACTGTAGTTTATATTTCTTAACTTTGGCTCTGATATTTCTCAGCTAACTTAAAATGAAAATATGGACTCTGACACAGAACCAAACTCCTAAATTCTTCAAGTGCAAGTGTCTAAATTATTTAGTGTCTTAATCCACAATTTAAGGTTCAGAGTAGAGTGCATTTAGAACACAGTATAAAAAAAAAACCTTGAAATTCAGTGTACAAAATAATCATAAACAAATTCATATTATAATTTGCACCAAATCTATGAAAATATATTTTTTAAGTGATGACTATCCACTAGTCATAGGGACTTTCAAATCTTAGGACTACCTGTTTCTTTTAAATTTGCTTGTCCACAAATGGGACATATAACAGATTTACATCTCAAAACTGCTAACGATCCAATTTCAAAGTTATAATTTAATCATTCCAAATCAAATGTCCCTAATTCTTTTCCAGATTACAGAGTAAATTAATGAATTGACTAAGGCAACACAGATCCTTTTCCAGTAATTTTTCCTTCCATAAAACTTTAAAAAAAAATGGCCATTTTCCTCTTTGATCATCTTTGTCAATCTGATGGATTTGAAGTGAACCCTCCATCAAATCTACTAATATACTTATGGCATAATTTAGTTTTTCCCAGACACTAGTCAAAAGGGGTCCTTAGTTCCTGTGTAATCACTTGAAATATTAAATTCATATAGTACATAGATCAGCCTTTATTTCACTCAAAAAAAAAAAAAACCCAAGAAAGAAAATGTCCCAAAGGTCACAGAAGTCCATGAACAGATTGAGAAAATATATAAAACACTCAAATCAGCTTCCTCTGAAAGGTAACTCTCTTTCAACTGTACAATGAGAGTATTGGAATAGATGGTGCTGATGTTCCTTTTAGATCTAAATCTCTGATTCTATTATCTTAACCTGCTTTCTCATCTATAATTTTTATCATAATAATCTATGTATATAATCTATGTATATTTTTCTTGAGGAGGGTATTAGACTAGAACAGATAGGTTTTCATAAGCAATACTGCACAGTAGGACATATGGACTAAAAGGTAGAGAGACTACAAGATCTCTCTCTGCTTATAGCTTGGTAATTATTAAAAAATCCATTTTAATAAAACAAGATGTCATCTTATAGGCATTTTCCCCCAACAAGATGTGTCCCATTCGTATGTCAAAAACATGCAGTTTTTGCTGAAATACATAACAAAGAAAGTCTTAATTGGGTGTGGGAAATAGAATAACGATGCCTCAGAGGTTACACAGGCTATATTTTCATGACAAGAGAAAAGAAGGAAAGTCCTTAGTATATTTGGTGAATCCTTTCCAATGAATTTAAGGGAGGTCATTGCCAAGAGTCTCTAGGACAGACAGGCAAAGCTACATTCAATCTATCATTGGATAAAATATCTGCATCATTGAGATTATATTAGAGTATTGGAATAATAGTAAATCACATATACTGTAGTCTGGCTTTGAGACAGAACAAAACAATAAATCAGAACAGTAAAATTTCCTAGACAACAAAGATGAGAGACAGAGAGAGAAAGAGAGAGGCAGAGACAGAGACAGAGACAGAGAGAGAGAGAGAGAGAGAGAGAGAGAGCAGAGTACAAACATCTAAATTATTTCATATCTTATTCCACAGTTTGAAACCATAGTGGAATGCATTCAGAACCCCATATAGAGGAAAACTTGAAAATCAGTGTATGAAATAATCATGTAAAAACCCAATTTCTATTATAATTTGCACCTAATCCAAGAAATTTTATTTAAAAAAATTATGACTGATACCTTACATTCCTGTTTGTGAGATGATTTGGATCCTGATTTATGAATACAATGAATTTTCTTTAACATAATTATTTTTAAGAGCAAGAGATCAATTTTTCTTTCAGACTAGGAAAATTGCATGATTTCAAAACTGGCTCCAGTCCTAATCTAAATTACGTTGCTAGGTTTTTCAATGAAGAAGCACTTTCCTTTTACTTCATTTCAATTTTATTATTTATTAATGTCTACCACCTTTTTCATTTAAATGTTAATATAGTTAAATCATACATAAACCTATTAGAAAATATGTATGTATATACTGGCACAAACATACAAAAAAAGGAAATGTCAAAGATTGCTTATCTTTCTTGGAAGGATAAAAAGGGATAATGAATGGAGCCTATCTGCCACTATTTCTCTAACCATCTATTTTCCTTCATCAATTAACAATAATCGTTAGCATTTATATAATGCTTTTTAAAAATAATTTTTATTAATGTCTGTTTCTTATATCACCATAGTATCCCATGTATCCATCCTCCTTCCCCTTTCTGAGAGTCATCCCATGACAATGTTAGTTTCTTAGAGTGGAAAAACATTAGCACAACTGATTTATGCACTGAGAAATTCTGAAAACATGTGCAGTGTATAAGATCTGTGAACCTTCCATCTTCAGCAAGAAACAGATTAGGAAAGCCTTCTCCTATCTCTTCATTTGGTCCCACATGATTTCTATAATTTTGTTACATTTACTTTTGATTTTTGGTATGTTGTTGTATATTGGGTTTTAAAGTTTGCAAAGCGCATTACAAATATTATTTCATTTGATCCTTACAACAGCTCTAAAAGGTAAGTGTTATTATCGTCTCCATTTTACAGATAAGGAAACTAAAGCAAGTGGAAGGAAAGTGATTTGGTCACAGAGCGGGTGAGTGTCTGAGATTGGATTAGAACTCGGGTCTTCCTGACTGTAGGTTCATTGCTTGAACCAATATACCACCATCAATTACAATGGAACTGCCAGCTTGGAATTAATGCATCGGCCCTCAATGTTGTTTGTAAAAACACTGAAATGACATTGAAAAAAACTTAGTATGAATGAACAATTGGATCAGAAAAAATATACAGAGGAAATCTGCTTCAAAATATCTAAGAAAGGTATATATCAAATGACTGGGAAAAATCAGAGATGTTATTATTACAAAAAAAAAGTAGGGAAGAAGACGTCATGTACTAACATCCAACATGCCTACTTTCTCATCTCCATTAAATCTTTATTAGAATGATACATTGATGTAGCGATTCCATAAGGATGCAAGATGGAAGAGCCCTCCCCACCATTCGTTGTGACTTCAGAACAGGCACCTGCTTCTTATTAACTATGAGGACTCTTTTAACTGCCTGATGAGCCAGAATTCTGTGTATAGACCAAAGTGACACTCCTGAATCCTCAGACCCCTTCTTCTTGCCAACCTTGATGTGTCAGAATGTGCAGCCCAAGAACACATGAATAGAGGAGGGTCTCCTGTATATTGAACAGGTAATCCATGGAGAATCTATGGTAAGGCATGGATAAGAAACATATAAGATAAGAAGCCACAGATGAGTTTCAATCTGTACCATTGGAGGGAGTATCTACATATATTAGGTCACAGATCCATTGAAGAATAAATATAAAAGTATATTTAGGATTTTTTGTTTGCTTTTTTGCTTCTTAGTTCAAGTTCATTCATGTCTGTTTGTTTATAAAAGCATACTGTGTGGAGGATAGATTGGAGAGGGGAGAGACTGGAAGCAAACATCAGTTAGGAGGCTATTATATGATACCATGTTTACTTCACTACCCATCCTATCTTGGTTATGTTACAGAAGGAAAAGTGTCAAAATAGATGAAGGACCTGTGGTAGGCAGGTAGGCAGGAACAGGAAATTATTCTAGTCCACAGGACTCCTCCATGGAATACTCAATGGCTCCAACCATTGTCTCTGAGAGATCATTACAAAAATGGAATTGTAGGAAAGAAAGACAGGAGAATGAGTCTGATGTTGTATTTTCTTCCCTAGAAGAAAAAGAAACATTTTTGATGAAAAGTTCTTCTAAGGCTTATCCTATTTATTCATTAGAGATGTAGCATGCCCACAGAGGGACAGAGGTACACACTATTCTGCACATGATCTGCCCACATGATCTACTACAGTGTTATATACATACAAGAGTGGAGGAGGCTAATGAATTATAATCCATGTTAATAAGTTCCTCCATGGGTGGTAAATCGGGGTTTTGGAACTCTGTGTAATGCTTTGGCTCAGGTAGATGCTTTACCCATGGAGAATGTTTTCATTTGAACAAATCATTTTAGAGTTGCCCCATAGCTGGTCTGATTATCTTCAAAGTGGTCTAAAGTTCTGAATGTAGGCTATGATCATAACAGAAGAGTTAGCCCCAGGGAGGGCATAAGAAGTTCTACTACTAAGAAAATGTTTCTGGGCCAGAAAAATGACTTGGAATGATCTGAGCTGACTTCTATGAAAATGAGCCAAGTCATAGGTAAATGTGTCTCTACCTTTTGCTTTGGTTATATAGAGCAAATCTATGGTATGAACAAAATTTATAACAAGCATTTATTAAGCACCTACTATATACTGGGCAATAGGATACATACAAAGTTTAGAAAAGATGATCTCAAGTTTGCTGTCTTCTTGGAGTTACAATGCTAATGTTGACAACTGTACTACATATACGATAAGTGTATTAAATAGTTGTCCAGTTGTTTCAGTCATGTCTGATTTTTGTGACCTCATTTGGGATTTTTTTGGTGAAGATACTAGAGTGGTTTGCCATTTCTTTCTTCAGCTCATTTTACAAATGAGGAAACTGAGGCAAAGAGTTGGGTAAGTCACTTACCCAGGGTCATACAGCCAGTAAGTGTCTGAGGCCTGATTTGTCTCAGATTTGAACTCAGGAAGATGAGTTTTCCTGACTCAAGTCCAGGTGCTCTATCCACTGTGCCCCTTAATTACTGATTAAATTGTTGCCAAACAAAATGCTAGATGAAATATGAAAGGGAAGGTTGCTACCAAGTAGGTGGCTTGGAAAAAGCTTCATCCAAGAGGTGGTATTTATTCTGTATATAATGCAATAAGCCAAGTATATAAAGCAATAGGCCAAGAATATAATGCAACAGTATATAAGGTAATAGGCAAAGATGGGAAAAGAAGTTTAGAGGCTCAAGGAGAGCTACCACTAGGGTAAGGTGATCAGGGTTTTGTCATAAGTGTCAAAAGATAGCAGGTGCTGCCAGCATTACAGAAACAACTCAAATTAGCACATAGCAAAAATAATTAGATAAGAAATGCATTATTGGCTCCATCTCATGTGAACCATTGTCTGGCCTGCCCAACCCCATGCAACAACCTTTCCAGAGCATCTGTATGTGTATTTCAAGTCCTTTACCACAAGTACAAAATTATCCAGTTACACCTCTGCGTGCCACCCCTAACTTTTATTCTCCACACTGAACATTCGCAAGTTAATTTAACTGATCTTTATATGTAATAAATTCAAGGCCTTTCTCTTTGAACTTCTCCAGGGGCTCTCTGATCACAGCATGCTAACTGGGATCTTACCAGAGCAGAGCATATAGGGACTCTCCCCTCACTCTAGATGTCATATGTCTTTGAACAAAACTTAGGATAACACTAGCTTTTTTCGCTGCCATGCCATACAGTTAACTCACACTGATCCTGTCCATTAAAATCTCTAGATCTTTTTCGGATAATCTTTACTCTCTAGACACATTTCCCCCATCTTTTATTTATTTTGAACCCCAAGTTAAGACTTTACATTTATCCTTATTAAATCCTGATATTTTCAGCTATTATATTTTATTGCACTTTAGTATCCTGATTCTATAATCCATATTAGCAAGCTCTTCTCTCTGCAAAAAAGGCATTTCAATGGTATCTGCAACAACAATGTTAAATTTATTTTTAGAATATAATGTGGCAAGCATGCTATCTCAAGAACTGGGCAGGGAGACCCAGATTACCTCTGGCTGAGAACAGGGCCTAGATTGTTGCCATTTAAATGGAGAGGAGCAACACTGCTGGTGGAGAAAGAAAAAGTAAGTAGAAAAGGAATTTGTTTATCATGGACAACAGGATAAAGGACTGTACTAATGAATGGGAATGGGAATTATAAGGAGGGTCAACCACAACCAAGGTAGGAACTGTGAGTGATATCTGGGGACTGGAGTAGGCACAGGACAAAACAACGTGAATTACCAAATAGAAAGTAGTTGGTGATGCAATGAATGGCAGCTTGGGCCAGGAGTTCAAATTCTGCCTCAGACACTTAATTAGCTGTGAGTTCCTAGGCTCTGTCTGCCTCAGTTTCTAAATGTGTTCTTGCTGTTTGTCCTTTTTTCTCAAAGGAGATCGTTGACATCAGGGAGGTGATGCCATGACTTGCAGGTGAATTGGATGTAAGTGAGGCAGGGCTGTGCAAAGTCACCAGCCTCACTTTCTCCTCAGGAGCCATCTGGGCTCAGTGGCCAGATATAGATCAGGACGACTGGAGATGGCCCCTTCTAAATATGTAAAGTGAGAATAGTACTAGCATCTATCTCCCAGGGCTGTTGTGAGGATCAAATGGAATAAAAATTGTAAAGCTCATAGATCAGTGCCTGATACACAGTAGACTCTTTATAAATGCTTATTTCCTTCCTCTCTTTCTTCTTTCCTTTCCTCCCTCCTTCTTTATTAGAATATGAGCTCCTTGAGAATAAGACTTGTTTCATTCTTTGCATTTTATCCTCAAGGTCTAGCACAGTGCTTGGCACCCAGTAGATCCTTAATTGATTGAGACAAGACTTGAGCCTCCAGAGCCCCTGAGCAGAATCAGTCATCTAAGTATCTTAACTTCTACCCTGGGGTTACATGTGTGCAATGAATACATTCTCTGAGGGCCATACAGACTCAGATGCATCTTGAAAAGTCTCTATTCTCCTGTTGTTCATGGTCATTTTGTTCATGTTGGGATGCTGACAATGAATGAGAAAATAACATTAAAGTGTCCCATTTAATGTTTTATTGCTCAGAGATCAAGAAGACACAAAGGATCAATATAATTGCTCCCTAGCTTATAATGTATAATTAGTATAGGGGGCTACTGCTTCTGACTAGTCTAGATACACTTGGTAGAGCTCACGTTAAACCATTCAATCACAATCAAAAATGCCATTTCTTCATACACACAGAATTCACAGCACAGCTGTTAAGGCAATTGCTGCTGCTCATAATTATTGGCATGACTCATAAACCTTATTGATAGGTATACTCTCTTTAAATAGCACTGGCACGCAAACCAGAACAGAAAAAGCAATGTTTTCTTGCTGCAGTTGCCCCTAGGATGTCCAGGTTTGGTGTCCAAGTTCAAGACAGTATTTAGGACCCTCTTGGTCAAGATGCTGCTCCAAGAAATGCCAGCATTAACAACACATCTGAGATTGTCTTTTCCCAGCCCTGTTTGGGGAAGGGGAGAGGAAAAACCAGAAAGACAATTGTTCAAGGGCAGTTTAGGATAGAGAATACTGGATGATATGTTCTATGACTCACCATAATCTTTCTCCCAGGAAGCACAAGAGCTAAGCTAATTTGCTTAAAGGGAGTAGAATTAAGGTCTTCTGCATCCATGGCTCATCTTGTCCACCCTGTCTGGTGGGACAGTGAAGGATGGGTGTGAGGAGAATAGTGTAGTATAGTAGAAAGTATCGAATTTAGAGTCAAAAATTTGGTTCTGTCGTTTATGTGCTGTGAGACTTTGGAGAAATCGATTCTTGGGACTTTAATTTCTTCATCAATCATTCAGTCAATCAATAAGCACTATGTGTCAGGCCTCATGCTATGTTCTTAGGAGACAAGACAAAAGTAACTCTGACCCCCAGAAGCAAACATTCAAATGAAGAACCTAACATGAAGATTTGGGTGTAGGCACAAAAACACACATAAAAAGAGATGGAAAGAAACATAGAGAAGAGGACTAGCAGCTTGGGGATGGGGACAAGGCAGGGAAGGGCCAGGAAAGGTCTGATGCAGAAGACAGAGCTTGAGTCTTGAAGGAAACCAGGGACTCTAAGAGGCAGAGGCAGGGAGGGAATACATAACAGGTGTTAGGGAAAGACAGCAAAGAGGCATGAAGGTAGGAGATAGAGTATCCTGTATGAGGAATTGCAAATAGGCTCATTAGCATTAATCAGTCAGTCAACAAGCATTTATAAAGTACCTACTACAAGACACTGTGCTAAGCGCTGGAAAAAGGCCAAAAAAATGGTCCCTGCGCCCAAGGAGTTCACAATCTAATGGTAGTAAGGGGGACAACATGCAAACAACTATGCACAAACAAAGAAAATTTTACAGGATCAAATGGAAATAATTAACAGAGGGAAGGTACTAGCATTAAGGTGAATCGCAAAAGCTTCTAATAGAAGTTGGGATTTTAGGTGGCACTTGAAAGAAGCCAGGGAAACTAGGAGACAAAGATGAGGAGGGAGAGAAATCCATGCTTGAAGGACAGTAAAAATGCCTGGACATACCACTGAAATTACCAAAAAATTATTTTATAGAGCTAGAAAAAATAACAAAATTCATCTGGAAGAACAAAAGTTCTAAAATATCAAGGGAATTAATGAAAAGAAATGCTGGGGAAGGTGGTCTAGCTATATCAGATCTTAAATTGTATGATAAAGTAGCAATCATCAAAACTACTTGGTACTGGCTAAGAAACAGGGGTAGATCAGTGGAATATGTTAGGTACACAAGACACAGAAGTCAATGACTACATTAATCTACTGTTTGATAAACCCAAAGACCCCAGTTTCTGGGATAAGAACTCACTATTTGACAAAAAATTCTGGGAAAACTGGAAAGTAGTATGACAGAGACTGATCATAGACCAGCATCTTACACCGTATACCAAAATAAAGTCCAAATGGGAACACAATTTAGATATAAAGGCTGATGCAAACTATAAGCAAATTAGGAGCGCAAGGACTAGTTTACCTGCCAGATGTATGGAGAATGGAGGAATTTGTGACCAAACAAGAGATAGAGAACATTATGAAATATAGAATGGATAATTTCGATTACATTAAATTGAAAAGTTTTTGCACAAATGAAGCCAAAGCAATCAAGATTAGAAGGAAAACAGAAAAATGGGAAAGAATTTTTAGTGTCTCTAATAAAGGTCTCATTTAAAAAATATATGGAAAACTGGGTCAAATTTATAGGAATAAAAGGCATTCCCTAATTGATAAATGGTCAAAGGATATGAATAGACCATTAATAGAGGAAAAAATAAAAGCTATCTATAGTCATATAGAAAAATGCTCTAAATCACTATTGATTAGAGAAATGCAAATCAAAAGAACTCTTATGTGACCACATCACACTTAACAGATTGGCTAACATGACAAAAAAGGAAAATTATAAATACTGGAGATGTGGGAAAATTGGAACACTAATGTAGTGTTGGTGGAGTTGTGAACTGATCCCACTATTCTGGAGAGCAATTTGGAACTATGTCCAAAGGGCTATAAAAATGTGCATAACTCTTTGACCCAGTAATACCACTTTTAGGGCTGTATCCCAAAGAAATCATAGAAATGGGAAAAGGACCTACATGTACAACAATATTTATTGCAGCTCTTTCTGTGATGACCAAGAACTGGAAATTGAGGGAAAGCCCATCAAAGTAGCTGAACAAGTTGTGGTATGTGAATGTAATGGAAAACTATTGAAACGACAGACAGGTAGACTTCAGAAAAGCCTGGAAAGACTTACATGAACTGATGCTAAGTGAAATGAGCAGAACCAGGAGAATACTGTACACGTAACAGTTACATAGTGCAATGACTAACTGTGATAGACTTAGATCTTCTCAGCAATGCAAGGACCTAAAGCAACTTCAAAAGACTCATGATGGAAAATGTTATCCACATCCAAAGAAAGAAATATGAAGTCTAAATGCAGATGGAAGCATACTATTTGCTCTCTTTTTTTGTTTTGATTTATTTTGTTTTGTTTTGTTTCTTTCTCATAATTCTTCCCATTGATTCTGATTCTTCTATATAGCATGACTAATGTGAAAATATGATTAATAAGAATGTATATGTAGAGCCTATACTGGATTGCATGCTGTCTTGGGGAGGGAGGGGGGAGGGAAGTAGAAAAAATTTAAAATTTATGGAAGTGAATGTTGAAAACTTAAAATTAATTAATTTTTTAAAATGCCTGGAGATGGGATATACAGTGTCTTGTGTGATGAACAGTAAGTCGCAAAATACTGGGAAGGGAGTAAAGCATTAGAAGGTTAGAAAAATAGGACATGGCAGGTTCTGAAGGACTCTGAATACCAAACAGAATATTTGATATTTGATTCTGGAGGTGATAGGGAGTCAGTGGAGTCTGACAACTAAGAAGATCCACAGGGACCTCTGCTCCATTTGACAGCTGAAGAGAAAATGGATTGGAGTGGGCAGAGACTTGAGGCAGAGAGATCAACCAAAAAGTCATTACAATATTGCACGGATGAGGTAATGAAAGCTTGTACCACAGGAAGCATCTGAGGAGAAAAGGGGATATATGAAAGATGTTACAAGGGGATTAATGATCCACAAGCCTAGAAAGGTAAAATGGAGACAGGTTGTGAAGAGCTTTAGATTCCAAACCAAGAAATGTATCTTTGCTCCTGGAGGAGATAGATAGACTATTTGATTGAACTGATGCAGTAGCAACATGACATGGTCAGATCATGCTTCAGAAAAATTTTATCAGTATCTGTGCAAAGGATGGAGATGTGAAGCTAGGATATTAAACTGGAGACAATTACAATAGTACAAGAGAGAGCTAAGAGGAGCCTGAGCTAGAGTGGCAGGTGTGTAAGGAAAAGGGGACAGATGTCAAGGAGGTTATGGAGGCAGAAATGCTAAGATGTGGCAACTGAGAGAACATGTGGGATGATTGAGAAAGAGGAGGCAAGGATGATGTTGAGGTTGAAAACTTGGATGACGGTGCTCTTAAAAGACGAGAGAAGAGTTTGGCAGGAAAGATAATGCGTTCTGTTTTGGACATACTGACTTTGATTTGCCTTTGGGACAAAATGTCCACCAGGAAATTGGTGATATAAGACTGGAGAGTTCATGAGAAAGATGAGGATTGTATATACAGATTTTGGGGTAATTTGCATAGAAATGATCATTAAACTCTTCAGAGCTAATAAGGTTACCAAGAGTGAGAAGGTTTAAGAAAAGAGAAGAGGGCCCTAGACAGAGCTTTAGGATATACCTCATAGTTAGTCAGTGAAGCATGGATTTTGAGCCAGTAAAGGAGATGGTCAAACAGGTAGAAGGAGAACAAAGAGAGAGCAGGATTATGAAAATCCAGAGAGGAGACTGTAGGAAAAGGTCAACAATGTCAAATGTTATAGAAGGGAAGAGGCTGGACTAAATATCTTCTGAAGTCCTTCCCAAGCCCTAATCTTTTGCAATTCTGCAAACACAATCTTTATAATAAACTAAAGCACAATCTCTGTCCTTAATATAGAAATCACATTGGTGAAATCGGCCAGAAATATCCCCCAAATAGAGTCAGTTGTGGATTGGCTCAGTTTGTTTGGCAAAACAGCATACACCTATAGCAGAGTCTCCATGAATGACCAAAATAGAAAAGATCATTTAATGAGGAAAATCAAGTGGAGAAATATTTTTTAAAAAACGATTGACTTTTTTGGGGAAAATCTTGTTTTCAAAGCAGGTGTTAAGCTTTTCTATGCAGTTGATTTTTCTTTTTCTTTTTTTATAATCTCTTAAAAATAGATTTGAGCATTTAAAACACATTAAAAACACATTTAAAAATGTGTTTATGGAAAGTTTTTCTTAGAGAAATGTGTCATGCTTTCTATATAATCTATATAATACTGTGTTAGGATGGGGTGGAATTCTTATTAACACCACATTTCTGATATAATAATTCACATTTATGCAATTTATAAAACTTTCCTAACAACAATTCTATGAAGTAAGTAGTCTTACTTCATAGTATTATCAACCTTTTACAAATGAAGAAACTGACACAGAATGGTGAAGTGATTTGCTCAGTCACATGACTAGTAATGGCAGCTTGTACTAGAACCCAAATTAACTACAAGTTTAGTATGTATACTGTCTCTTATAACCAGTCATGGCATTTTGATTGTTTTTAAGGAAAAAAAAAACAACTTGCTCTCCATCAACAATCTATTTTACATCTTTTAGATCTTTATTCACTGTTAATTAAGAAAAGACTGACTAATATAAATATGTTTTACAATTCATTAGTTTTATTAGTTCATTCATCCAGTGCCTAATAAATTAAACTCCATTTTTTAAAAGAAAGGACTTTCTCTGGCTTTGCTCAGAACAAGAGGCTACGTGGAGTAGTAGAGAAAGTCCTTGGGTTCTAATCAAAGTCCCCATTAGCTGTGTGTGATGCTGAACAATCATTAACCTTTCTAGCTTAAGCTCCTTCACTGTTAATAATAATAGCCAGCATTTATATAATGCTTTAAGGTTTGCAAAGTACCTTGCATACCTCATCTCATTTGATCCTCATCACAACCCTACATGGACAGGTATTATTTCTCCCACTTTACAGATGTGAAAACTGAGATTAAGAAAGGTTAAATGATTTGTCTAGGGCCATACAGCCAGTAAGTGTCTAAAACAAGATCTGATTCTTTCTGATGCCAAGTCCAACATTCTACCTATTTGGCACCTACCTGCACAAACATGAGAAGGTGAACTAAATTATTTCGAAGTTCCTTTCCAGTTCAACACTGTTGAAGGACTGTTGAATAGAAAGGAGCTTGGGTTCATCAGCTTGACCTCAGACAGCAGAAATAGGCACAACGAGCAGAAGCTCCAAGAAAGCAGATTTCAGCTTAATATAAAGGAAAACAAATTTATAATTAGAGCTGTCCAAAAGTATAGTGTGCTGCTTTGGAAGATAGTAGATTTTATGATAGTGGAGGTCTTTATACAAAGGAGATTTCCACTGAGGTACTGGCTGGATTAGGTCACTTGGAATTTACATTCCGACCCCAAGATTCCATACCTCCGTGAATCAAAAATCTGTAGCAACATGGTGCTATGGAATAAAACTCTTTGATGGGCCGGTCAGAGTGCTCTAAGTCTTTTTAGACAAAATGGCTACTTTGGGGAACAGGGAAATTTCTTTAGGAGACTGCTGCAATCATTTTAGTGTCTGATGTCAATGAATTGAGAAGAGAAGACATATGAGATGGATGTCTCTTAGGTACTGACTTTTCCTGAATATCACAATTGGGACAACTTGTGGTTGTAGAAGCAAGGGGAAAGAAATATGTAATTGAGTAATTGGGTAAAATAAGGAAACTTACATGCCACCTACAGGTCACCTAGGTCTAACTAGCTTCTACCATTGGTTAACGCCATCCTCTTCGCTGAAAAGTAGAACTTGTTAGGGTTACTAAAGAAAAGTAAAGCAACTTGTGGTTACAAAGGCACAGGAGAGAAACTACAGCACGCGTTACTGCATTTCAAGAACAATTTTCAAAACAGAACAATTTAGCTAACCTGGTTTCTACATCAATTTATGGGTTCGTTTTTCCTCTATTCCGATTAGTTATGAAGATGTGGCCCTTATCCTTGTCAAGACCAGTCGTTAACCTTTAGCCCTTTATCCCGTCCTGTACTATTTCTTCCAGCAGATTCCTCCTCTAATTACTCTTCCTCACTCATATTTACCGACTCCTTCTTAGTCACCTTGTAGTTGACAAACCCAAGTAGGGAAGGAGGGAAGAAAAGGATATTTAGTAAGTGCCTCCTTTGCGCCAGGCTCTAAGTACTTGACGAATATTTGATCTTCATAACAATTCTATGAGGCAGGTGCCAACCTCATTACCATTTTCCAGCTGCAGAAATAGAAGCATATAGAAGTTGAGACTTGCCCAGAGTCATAGAACAAATACATTGGGTGTCACCTTTGAACTCTGATCTTCTTGACTCCAGGCCAAATGCTCTATCCACTGTACTAATCAAGTTTCTAAGAGTCTCTCACACTAAAGAAACAAAAACAAAACAAAACAACACAACACAACACACCTTCACTTGACGGTAACATTTCCTTAGCTGAAGTAGGGAACTTGGGGTCTTGAGGCTGCAGATTTTCCACCCCTGCCTTAGGCTGTCATCCTATACCATTTCTCCTTTTCACAGCCAAACTCCTAAAAATTCATCTATACTAATTGCCTCAATTTTCCAGCCTCCCACACATTTCTAAAATGCTTGTAACTTGGGCTCCCAATTCTAGAACTACAATGACATTACCTTCTCCCCAGGTTACCAAGGATTCCTTCAATATCATTGCCTTTCCCCAGTCTTCACGCTGCTTGACCTCTTTACAGTTTTTGGCACTGATGGCTATCCCCCTCTCTTTCTGGACATCTTAGCTTTCCTTGGCATCCATGGTTCTCCTCCCTAACTGCTCCTCACATTTCTTTGCTAGATCATCTTCCTCTTTTCACCCACTCACTGTGAGTGCCCTTCAAAGTTATGCTTTGGGCCCCTTTCTCTTCTCCTCATCTCTTTCCTTAGTGATCTCATCAGATTCCATGAGTTGTTTTCATCCCTATGCAAGCAACCCTTATATCTGGAGCTCTATCTTTAATTTGTCTTCTGAACTCTAGTCTTGCATTACTAAGTGCCGGCTAGATTTAATGCTTCATAGCCACTACAACCTCAGTACATCTGATGCAAAATACAAATGCATCCCTCCTTCAGACTTTCCCATTTTCATTGAAGGTGACTAGTTTTGATAGGGTTCAGACTCTGGGAATCTCCCTGAATTCCCCTTGAATCTTCCCACTTAATCTGTCCTTTCTTACTCAAATCTAATCTTTCCATTTGATCCAAAGTCTCTGGAGGCCCATGGACTGTTGCACTCCCCACCCTTGATCCTATCAAAACCCCATTCAAGAGCCTCCCTAGATTTCGATCTGTATTCACCCCAGGGTACTGGTCATTTCTATACCACCCCTATCAAGACCATCCCTGGGGCCCCAGACTACTTGGCTGCACCTGGATTCCTCCTACAGTCTTTTCTGTATTTAAGTTCCATCTTGCCTCCATGAAGGGGCTCAGATTCAATTCAGCTCAGACTCTGTCTAGCTGGGATTCTATCTGGACCTCTTGTGAATACAAACCTTACAAATGCTTAGGTTCCTCAAGAGGCAACGCAATTTGGCGAATCGTTAATAAATTTTGTTTTCTTTGGCTTTAAGAAGACTTGAGTCAAATTCATTCGAGCACGACCCAGACTGTTGGTATTTTGGGGTCCTGCAGCACCCCTCAGACCTCAACAGGTTCACAGTTATGGAGTAACCCTAGACTCCTTCCTTTCCTTCAATCCCCCCAAACAATCATTTACTATGCTCTTCTCAATTCTGCTTCCACAACATATCTCACATCTGTCTTCTTTTGTTCTTCTAAGACCACCATCTAATAACTAAAGTTCAACAAAATTGTAAAATTCATCATTAGTCTTTCTGCCTTCATTTCAGTGCCCATCTATCCACTTCTGCCTCCATTAGTGCTGTGTCAGGTATCAATAACAGGCAAAGGATGACTTATACATATGCCTAGTACTCAGCACCAGGTGACAAGGAGTAGGTGTGATTAGAAGCAGAGGCCACAAGTGGGCAACTCAGTATGGCAATGGGAATTCTATTGTGCTCGACTCTGATTCATAGACTTATACACTCTCAAAACTGGATCTATCTGATTAGTTCTAAAAAGGAGTTTTCTTTTAGACATTCCAAACAAGGAGTCATTTAGCTTCTGCTTGGAGAATGTCACTAACAGAAAATATGCCTCGCTAGATAGCCCACTCCACTTTGAGGTAGCTCTGATCATTAGGATCTTTTTACTTACATTAAACCTAGTCCTGACTTTCTGAAACTTCAATTCACTTTAACCACAATTTTTCAAAAGTGTACTGTGTGAAAGGTACTGTGGCAAGTCTTGAAGATACTGTTGCGGTCTATGGGTTGTTAGAACCCCAAAATTCAAGGGTACTGGGCAGTTGTCTGCCTCAAAAGAATTTGACTACTCAAGACTTCTTTTAGTCTAAGTAGCCAGTTTATTGTAATACCAATAGAAGAAGGCCAGACTCCTAGTGAGTCTGTACATTGGATAAGGACAAGACTGATAATTTTATAGGGAAAGGACTGTGAAGTAGTCTGGGGTGGTCCTGAGGTAACAGAGAATGAAGGGTTGGGCTGAGTCTGAGGCCACAATGAAAGGACCGTTGAAAGGATTATACTGGGATGAGCTCGATGCTTCAGGTGAATGCCAGGGATTTGGGTTCCTGAAATTTGTGGAAGAGTACAAGGACTGAGGGTCTTTTCTTTATGGGAGGGTCCATCGGCCCCATAAACATAGAAACAAAAAAGGAATACAACCTTACATTCTTGCAGGGGGAGGAGACATCATATAAAACATGCATAGATAAATACAAGAAAATTGGAGACATGGAACAGTATGAGAAACTGAGAGAATCAAAGAGGCTTTCACCTGTTGGTATCTGACCTCTGTTGCCAAGCAGAACAGCTCAAATCATTCTTTCATTTTACAGCTTTCAAATACTTGAAGATAGCTGTGATGTACCCCCTAAATCTTTTCTTCTAAAAACTGACACCTAATTCTTCCACTTCTGCCATCTTCATAGAGCATGGCCAGCTCTCTTGTCATCCTGGTTGCCTACTTCTGAATATGCTCCAAAGATTTTTAGCATTTTTCCCAAGACATGGTACTCAGAACTGAACACAGTACTCTAGCAGTGGTCTGACCAGAACAGTGTGCAGCAGGACAACAGTGGATCTGTTACCTTTCTTGTTCTGGACATTTTGTCTCTAAACATGTAACCAAAGATTGAATTAGCTTTTGTTGACTGCCATACCCCGCACAGTTGACTCATATAGAACTGTATCCCCCAGCTGACTTATCTTACAGATTTATCTTTGACTTGGTGAGTCATAATACACAGAGCAAAGATCAAAATTATTATCAAAATAGAAGAATGGATTAAAAGGAAATTATTGCTGTAATTATAAGAACTCCAACCCAACCTACTTAAATGGTCTAAAAAATTAGAAGTGTACCAAAAAAAAAAAAAAAAGACAGTCATCAGTCAGGGTTCTTAAAACCTGAAGAAACCTTGTTGTTAGAAATAATGAAACTTTGTTCTTCCAAGGACATTGGTAGATAAAACTGAAAGAAGGAAGATAAATGGAAGTGAAATATGTTTTTCTAGTGACACACTTTTTGTCAGTGGCAGTAGAGTCCTCAAATTTATACCCCAATATCTAATACCTGATATATGCTAAATGAGAAAGTAGAAACGGTGCTCAAGAAAATTAAATTGAGAAGAGTAACTGAGCTAACATCATACAGAAAATATCCATGTTGAAAGTGACACAGGAGACTTAGGGTTCATTTTTAAAAATATGTAATAAAGGATAAAAAGTCTCAAAAGAATGGGGAAAAAAATCAGGAACCAGAGTTAATTCCAGAAAGGTAACCAAGAAAATAGCTTCAACTACTAACCATATACTAACTTTTTCATCTCCATAAAATCTTTCTTACAAATATAGAAGGTGTTTTGTGGTAGGGCCAAAGAAACTTTAACTTATGCATTGCTTTCCATCAATGTCTTATTGTTGTAGTTCTATAACATTTCTTATTTGGACAAGTATATATTTTGCTTTTTAGAATTTTGTAACTTCAAGTGTTAACCTTCCTCACTCTGAGGTATGCAAATGAATCAGTATAGCTTACTATAGACTTTATACACACATACACACATTTAAATAAGGTTTGTAACCATTTGTTAGGACCTATGTGTATTGGAAGTTTATTCTCCTTTCCCTGAGAAATATGTTACCATTTCACACATAGAATCTTGGGAGGGGGTGAGGGGAGAGAAAATCATAAATAGCTAGAAGCCCCCTAAAAAGAGGAAGTATCGCTGCCTACATGTCAGAGGTAAAATTTTTTCCTATCCAAAAAAAGAAATCTAGGAAATGATATTTGGAGCTGTCATACCTCCCAAATCTTGGGAACTGCCATACTTACTTTGGTGGAATAGAAACCAATAGTTAAATCTAGACAACTATTTAAGTAGCAACGCGTGCAGTGGCAGAAACAAAATGGGTGCAAAGCTTTTGGTAGCCAAGTATCCTGATCCTTGAGTTCTATGGTTATAGGTTAAGGGGAGTAAAACAAACAGAATGCTGAGAATAAATCGCCTCATTTCTTATTGGTAGAAAGGATTGGGACTTTCCTCAAAATCAGGTGCTACTAGGGAGAAGAAAATAATTTTATGATTACCCCAAAGTCGAGTGGCTCATATGAAATTAAAACTTAACTTAATAAAATGGTGGATAAAAGGCAAATGGAGTTATTAATACTTTTTCTCTTTTAAAAAATGTTAATACCATTATCGCTCCATTCTGGATGTAGATTTGAAGGACTATAGCACCCCACTCCCCTCTCTAGGTAGCTTTAAAAAATATCGTTTAATAAATTTCCTGCGGGCACATAAGACTTATGTGTGGGTTTCTTTTCCCCTCCCTAGTGCTGACATAGGATTATCACATAATCATTCATTCGAAGAGGCATTTGTCACCAAGCGAAAGAATTGAAATGATTTAGAGATATTGGTCATCTCCTCCTCATTTTAAAATTCTTTAAACCCAGGAGGTAGCTCTCATTCCAACTGCTACAGTGGGTGGCTCTAATTTGCTCTTTCATTAAACCTTTTGCAAAAAGTCTTTCTTGATTTCCTTTAATGATAGTGCCTTCCCTCTAAAATTATTTCCAATTTGTTCTGTATATATCTTGTACAAAATTGTTATAGTGTGTTGAATACCCCATTAGATTGTGCATTACTTGATGGCAGGGACTGGTTTTGCCTTTCTTTGTATTGCCAGAATTTAGCACAATGCTTGGCACATAGTATTTAATACGTTGGCTCAATGGCTTGAAATTATGAGAATGGAAAAGGAAGACTTTCACAGACAATTGTCTATAGAATATCATGTCTTCATAGTCAAACATCATAGACATCACATTACAGAATGATAGACATGGAGAATATATGATCCCACCATGTTTACTGTTTGTTGGTTACCAGGAAAAAACAGTTGACTTATAGAGCAAAATGCAGTGTTAAGGGCTCTCCTTCAATGAGGCATCTTCCCTGCATATGCTAAAATCATACTATGTTTCTTAAAAGGACTCCAAGTTTAATTTAGAAATCCTGCAAGGCAGTGTTGCTGACAAACTTCATCTAGTGTAACAGTATCATTTCTGCCTCATGGGACACATTTGCAGCTATGCAGGACCTAGATACCTCTACAAACAGATTTTTTTTCTTTTAGTCCTCAGATAGTTGAAAGTATGGTATAGTAGAATATGGAAGGAGTGCAGAAATGAGAGACAAAAACTCAAGTTCTGGGAGTTGGATCTGCCCATCAATACCAGTATGACATTGAGAAAGTTGGCTAATCTCTGGAGAGCCTCAAGCTCCTCATCTATAAAACTAAGAGGATAGCCTAAATGGCCCAGGTCATAAAATTGTGTCAATGATTTAGAACTGAAAAGGGCAGTATATATTAGCTTTTCTAACCTCTTCCTTTTAGAGATGAGGAAACAGAGGTCCAGAGAGATCATGACTTACAAAAGATCATACAGTCAATCAACTGACAGGCATTTATTGTCTACTCTGTGCTAAACATTATGCTAGGCACTGGGGTGGAAAAGAAATAGCTCCTGCCCTTGGGAGGCTTATATTCTATCTTAGAATAGAATTTCTCTCTTTCTTTGAGAGTTAACTCAAGCAGCACTTTCTGTATAAAGTCTTTGTTCATTCCCCCCCCCCCCCGCCACTTTTATTGCCCTCTCTTCCAAACTACCTCTATTTTAGAGTCACCCTTTTTCTACTTATTCTACATATACTTATCTATGTAGATATCAAATGAGATCATATTTGTAAAGTGTTTAGCATGGTACCTACCATACAAGGAGGGGTTTCCTTCACCTCCTTCCCCTATGCACTTGTTTTCTCCCCTCCTTAAGAACAGGGATAATTCTATTCCTTATATTTGTAGCACAGTGCCTGACACACAGTAAGTACTTAGTAAATGACTGGGATTGCAAACACTTAGTGGGGCAGCTAGATGGCATAGTGGGTAGAGCATCAGGCCTGGAATCAGGAAGACCTAAGTTCAAACCTGGTCTCAGATATTTACTATCTGTGTGACCCTGGGTGAGTCACTTAACCCTGTTTGCTTCAGTTTCCTCCTCTGTAAAATGAGCTGGAGAAGGAAATGCAAACCCCTCCAGGATCTTTGCCAAGAAAAGTCCAAATGGGATCGTGAAGAGTAGGACAGAACTGAAACAACTAAACAACAAAGCACTTAGTAGATGTTAATTGGCTGGTTGATTAAATAAAACCTGGTTCCCACACAGGTAATAAGTAGCAGATGCCTTCAGCTCTCAAATTCGATAAATCTCAATGAGCTTTTGATTCCACCCAAGAAAACCCACTGTTTTGTATAATGGCAACCTGATTTTTTAATCTGATCCTTTGGGCATTTTAAATTCAATATCCAAATTCAACAAAAGTTTGTGTTATAACTGTGACCCTGAGTCTGTTTTCTCTGGCCCTTTTCGGTGAAAGTAAGAGCTGAGCATGCCAATCATTCAGCAAATTCACGGCAAAGTTCTTCTTGTCCTTTGTGCTAGAAACTACCCCCTCCTCCACAGATGACTCACCTGATAAGATGCTCTCCAAATATCGTAGTTGTACAAAGCAAGAAGTCACTAAAAAGCACCTGCCCAAAAAATGAACTCTTTTTAACATTCAGTTCAGTCTATGTATTTAATATATGCTAAACTCTGCAGTGGTTGCTGGGGATAAAAAGATTAAAAATAACAATCTCGACCCTTAAAACATTTATGGGGAGCAACTTGGTTGGATACAACATGTACAGAGATAAGTAAATGGAGAGTAATTTTAGGAGAGGGATAAGGAAAGGATTTAGCATCTGAGCTAAGCCTTGAAAGAAAACTAGGGTGTCTAAGAGACAAAGGTGAGAAGGGAGTGCACTTCTGACTGGACATGGCTAAGGCAGAAAGGTGGGAAATGAAACGCTACATTCAAGGACTAGCTTATAAGTAGGTCACTTTGACTGGAACATAGAATGTGAAGGAGAATTATATGAAATGAACCTGAAAAGGTAAGTGGCAGCCAGATCATGGAGGGCATTAACTGATGAGAGGCATTTGTTTAATCCTAGAGTTACATGAAGAGTTGATATAAATTCATATTTCATGTATGGATTTCAGTGATAACTTTATTGTCCAAAAACATGGAGACAGCATAAAAGAGTGTTAGAAGATTTGGATTTCAATTCCACTTTTGGCATTTACTAGTTGTGTAATTTTGGACAAGTTCCTTAAGCTCCCTGAGCTTCAAATTTCTCATCTATAAAATGAGGACAAGATGGCTATTAAGGTGCATTACAACTCTAGATCTCAGATCCTGTATAATTGTGTGACCTTTGGTAAGTCACTTAACCACTTGGGCCTCTATTTCTTCATCTGTAAGGCAGAGTCATCTTCCCATGCTAACTCTCCAATTCTAATATAAAAATAATAAGTATAGAGACATATTGTTGATAATAATAGCTCAAAATTATATACTTTTATAATATATTTGCAATATATATGCATATATACATACACATATGTACATGTATATATGCATATATATTTATAAAATAAACCTATTTAAGGTTTCCAAACTGCTTTCTTCACACTTATTTTTGAGGTAAACTGTGCTGTTGTATTGTCCTCATTTTACAGATAAGGAAATGGAAGCTCCAAAAAGTCACTCTAAGTTACAGTCAGAAACTGAGTGAGCTAGGCCTTTTGACACCATATTTTTGATACTAATTTTCTGTTATTTCCCTATAAACAGATAATCTTACCAGGTAGAAACCTAGCCTCACTGGAAATTCTCCCAGTAAATCAGAGTTAACAATCACATGTAGATGCTGAAAAGTAATTTGGAATCATGGGAGAAAAAGGACTGAAGTGTTCATACCATTTGACCCATGTATATCCAGCAATATATACCATTGTTGGGCATATGCCACAAAAAATTGTAAAAACAGTAACAAGAACAACAAAACAGAAAGAAAGAGTACATATATAGCAAAATATTCACAGAAGCACTTTTTGTGGTTATAACTGGAACTGGAAATAAAATGTGTGGCTATTGACTGGAGAAAGAATACATAAAATATGACACCTGAAGGTATTACTGCCCCAGAAGAAACAATAAACGTGAAGAATTTAGAGAGAAGACTTGCATGCACTGATGCAGAGTGACATAGGCAGAACCAAGAAAGTAAGATACACAAATACTATAGTAATTTAAGTTAAAATAATAACATGAAACAATACCATGTGATTATAATAACCAAACTTGTTTACTACCCTTGCTCCCAAAAGAAATAAGGAAAACACATCATCTTTTCATAGGAAAAGGAGGGACAATGGGTGTGCAATGTTGCATATGCAATTAAGTCATTTGTTGTGTTATTTTATTTTGCTTAACTGCTTTTTCTTTGTTACTAGTGAATTCTCCCTAAAGGAGTGGGGAGGAAGGAGGAGAATGGTGTACCTAGAAATAACTGGCAACAGTAAAGAGACAACTGACATGAAAGGTAATAAGGGAGTAGCAAGGAGTGCTTTCCTTTAGAGAAAAGTTATTAGAACACAATCAACTTGGTCAAAGATGACACTTTGGCTTCTTACTGAAGAGACAAAATTGAAGTCATGCTGTGCTATAATCACATCTGGATGCCATGGAAACAACCTGCAGTTGCTTCTAGTTTCCTGCCTTCTCTCTATGGCAACCTTAGGCAACGTACCAACTTACACAGAAACATATGTCTGTTTAAAATAGGCAACTTGTTGGGCACAGACTGGAGTCTAAACAGTTTCTAAGGGACATTATAAGATCATTATGATCTTATAGGTATTATAGAAGTGATATCTAGTCGGTGTAGAGCTATATGGAACCTATGACACTGTCACTGCTTCATCCACATTAGAATGCTATCTAAAGAAGCATAACTTAATTTCATAGAATTTGAGAACTGGAAGGGACCTCAGACCTCAAATCCATACCTGACCTGGAATCATTTCTACAAAATCCACAAATGATAATCTAGTCTTTACTTGAAAACCTCCAAGTTTTCAGGGAGGGGAGAGAGGTGGACTTCATTATCTTCCCAGGTATCTCATGCCATTTTAAGACAGTTAATTTTTAGGAATACAGCTTTTTCTTATCATCATGGCAAATATCTGACTGTCTGCAACTTTCCATTTTCTACATATACCTTGATCTCATCTGTTCCCATCTCTTCTGACAGATTGTCTCCACAATCATCCCCCTTCCTCTAATCTTTAATCTCTCCCTATCTACTAGCATCTTCCCTTAATGATCAGATCTCCTTAACTCTTACTTGACTCTACCATCTTCTCAAATTATAACCCTATCTCTCCTCTTTGACACAATCAAATTCCCCCTGTCCTCCCAAAAAACTGCTTGCTTCTTGTCTTCACTCTTCTTCTCTCTCACTTCTCTGATCTGGGATTCTGACCTCATCATTCAATTGAAATTTCTCTCTCCAAAACTACCAGAGGCCTTTAAATTGCCAATCCTATGGCCTTTTCTCAATCTTTCCCTTTTTGATTTTTTCTGCAGCCTCAGACTCTCCTCCTAGACCTTCTCTGGGTTTTTATGACACTGATCTCTCTTGGTTCTCCTCTTATCTAACTGATCATTCATTCTCATTCTCCTTTATTAGATCTTCATCCATGTCATGCCCACTAACTATGGGTAAACCACAAAGCTGTCGCTGGCCTTCTCTTTTTTCTTTATACTTACTGACTTGGCAATCTTACTAGCTCCCATGGATTCCATTATCATTTTTACATGGACAGTTCCTAGATCAATATTTCCAGCCTTAGTCTCTCTTATGAATTCCTGTATAACTCAATTATTTATTGGACATTCTTAACTGGATGTACCATAGGCATCTCAAACTCAACACGTCCAAAAGAGAACTCATGATCATTCTGACCCCACACTCATTTCTCTTCTGAACTTCTCCATTATTATTGATGATACAACCATCCTCCCCATCATTCAGGTTTACAACTCTCATGTCATCCTTGACTCTTTTCTCTCACTCACCCCACATATCCAATCAGCTGCCTAATCTTGTCATTTTTTTATCTCCACAGCTTGTGCGGAGATAGCATCCATCCTCTCCACTTAACATGACTTTTAAGTCCTTGTCACCTCTTGCCTGGATTATTACAATAGCTCCTTAATTGGTCTCCCTACTTCAAGGCTCTCTCATCTCTAATCAATCCTCCATTCAGCTGTTAAAGCAATTTTCCTAAAGTGTAAATTTACTCATATAATCCCTTACTCAATAAATTTCAGTGGCTTCCTATGACCTCTAGGATCAAATATAAACTCCCCTTTTTAAAATTTAAAGATCTTCACAACCTGGCCTCTTCCCATTTTTTTTTTAGGTTTCTTCATACATTATTCCCCTCCATGCAATCTATAATTCACACACAGGACTCCATCTCCCATCTCTATGACTTTACATTGGCTGTCCCCCATGCCCAGAATGCCTTCCCATAGCACTTAGGCTTTTAGCATTACTGGCTTCCTTCAATACTCAGCTTAAATTCTAACTACTATAGGAAGCCTTGACTAGTTCCCCTAGCTGCTAGTGCCTTCCCCTCTAAGGTTCTCTTACATCTCTTCTGAAAGGATTTTGTATGTATTGGATATATTTCTGTACATAGTGTCCCCCTCCCCCCCAATTAGAATGCAAATACTTTGAGAGCAGAAATTGTTTTCACTTTTTCTTTGCATCCTCAGTGTTTAGCACAGTTGTCTGGTGCACAATAGTTGTTTAAAACATGCTTGCTGATTGATTGCACAGAAAATTTCATATCAGTCCCTTTCTCTTTATTCCCATGGACATCTCCATGGTCCAGGTTCTTTTCACTTTTCCTCCAAAATATTGCAATAACCTTCTAAATGGTCTCTAAAACTCAGGGTTTTTTTTCTTTCCCCTTCTCTAATATGTCCTCCAAACAGCTGCCAAATGGATATTCACAAAAGTCTAGGTTGCACAGTGGAGAGAGCACCAGCCCTAAAGTCAGGAGGATGTCAGTTCAAATCAGGTCTCAGACACTTACTAGCTGTGTGACCCTGGGCAAGTCACTTAACCCCAAATGCCTCCAAAAAACAAAATAAAAGGTCTAACCATGTCACCCCTTTCCATTCAAGAAGTCACAGTGTCTTCGCCTTGTCTCTAGAATAAAATAAAAACTCCTTTGCTTTACACGTAAAAACTTTTACAATCCGGCTCTGGTCTAGCTTTTCACATTTATATCTCCTGCATTATTCCTGTTGACATATTCTTGGTTTCAACTAAACTTGCCTACTTACTCTTCTTTGAAAATAACATCCCAATCTACTCATGTGACCTTGAGTAAATAACTTAGCCTATCTGATCCTCAGTTTCTTCATCTGTAAAACAAGAAGGTTGTTCAAATGAATTCAAAGGGTTTTTTTTTTTGTTTTTTTGCTTTACATCTTATGCTACTATGAATCTCAGAGGTCACAGGTAGTTTTGTTCAGGAGACAGGAGAAAGGAAAGACCTTCAAAGAAGACGGTGATGACTCTGAAGTTTATGCTATCCAAGAATCAGCAGAAGGAACTAGCCATTTTTAGCTTGGAGAAGAAAAGCTTGAGAGTGATAATTGAATTCAATTGTGTAAAGGATTATCCCAGAGAAGAAGGATTAGACTTTTGCTTAGCACCAAGGAGTCAAACTAGGAATGATAGGTGGGAGCTGCAGAGAGGTCAATTTTGGATAAGAAAAATCTCTTTAACAATTAGATCTAAACAAAAATGGAATAAGATTCCTGGAGAAGTGGTAAGTTCTCCCTCACTAAAGGTCATAAAGCAAAGACTAAGGACAACTTGGGGTTATTTTAGAGAGGAATTTTGATAAGATACTGGTTGGATTAGAGTTTCAGCCATATGTTATACAAGTGACCTCTGAGGTTCTTTCCAGATTCTCTTAAATCACAGAGACTTTGGCAAGTTCTGTAACTTCTCAAAACCTCATTTTTATCTTTTGGAAAATGGAGATGATACTGCTTGAATGGCCAAGTTCACAAGAAGTTGATTTGAGGTTCAAATAAGATTAAAGCAATTTGCAAAATGTAAAGTGCTATGAAATGGCATTATGCTTATCCCATTATGGAATTATATATTGTGTAATTATATCATATAATTGATTATATCATAATGTATTATATTACATTTTTATATATCACATATATTTTATATTATTAAGTCAATTACTATTAAAAAAAAAAAGAAAATAGCATCCCATCTCCCATTTCCATGCCTTTGCATCCCCAGGGCTCAAAGGTCCTCCCTTCTCACTTCCAGTTCTTAAAATCACTAGTTTTCTTTTAAAGTGGAAAAAAATGCTTGCAATTTAAGGGATAAGTCATTTTTTTCTTCACTGTTTTATTGTTGCTCATTGTTGCAAGCGAGGCATGGAGAAGCCTCAGTTAGCCTGTAGAAAACAGAAGTGATAGAAAGAAACAGAAGAGAAATAGAAAATAGAAGTATCTTGGGGCCAACAAGCCTCTCCATTGAAGTCATTTCCCATAGAAACTTACAATGGCCCCAAAGTATATAGGTTATGTTGAGTTCACAAATGTTCTGCTCCCAGAAGAGCAGAATTGTTGTATTCTAGGAGAAGGGAGAAGGGAGAAGGGAGCAAAACTTCTGAATATGCCAGTCTGTCATTGGCCTCAGGGTTCAAGACAGAGCAGGCTCTCTTTGTCTTTTGGCTTGCTTTGCCCAAGAATTGAAGTAGAGAACTAAAACATAGGAATTGGATATGATTACCCATTCAGACTGAAATGGAGGCTTCTGTGAAGTTTGGATTCATTCAAAGGGGTGTACTTGAGGATCTAGAGGGCCATATGTGACCACGAGGCTGGAGTTTTCTCGTCCCTAGGCTAGAGTCTTTGGGTGCTACATAGAATGGAGAAGAAGATACAGATGGTGGACAGACAGGGTGACATGTCATCTATCCTAGGGTTATTTTTCCTTGGTCCCACTAGGGCATGACAACACAGGATAAGAGCAAGAGTTTCTGGTTTCAAGGGTGGGTAACTTCCTTTGTAGCATGAGTTATGGGTCCATGTCTGGTGCTCTCATAATGGGTAGCATTGCTGGGAAACAGAACCTGAAGTGGCCTTCTCCACAAGGGTCAAAAGGCAGCTTTCTCACCTGGGGGACCAGTCTTCTGGTTAGAAATTGTAACAAGAGGTAGCAGATGGTCATGGAAGAACATCTCATAACTGATCAACAGACTTAATTGAATTTCATTAACACTCCTCTGTAGTTAGCCTATTGTCGTCTGTTACTTGGAGAGCTAATGATTTCTATATGAAAATTATTTCAGTCCTATACATCAACCCTTTACACTGCCATCACAATTCAAGGCTCCATTCCAGTGTAATCTTCTGTTCCCTGCAACTGATAGTGCCTTTCTAACCAAATAATAATAAGAATTATAATGATAGTTGTATATGTTTTGTATTTACTTTTCTGTATATATGTTGTTTTACTCCAATAGAATATATGCTCTTTGAGGGAGGGGACTATTCCAGTTTGGGATTTATATCCTCAGTTTCTACCATGGTTCCTGGAACTCATTAGTCATTTAAAATTTGTCATTTAAAAAATGCATGTTGAATAAATGACCTGAGTTCAAATCCTAACTCTGCTACTTACTAGCTGGATGATGTTGGGCAGGTTATTTCCTCTCTGTGGACTTTATTTTCCTCATTTGTGAAAGGAAAGAATTGGACTAGATGACCTTTAAGGTCCCTTCTGCCTCTAAATATAGGATCTACATAACAAGCCTTTCTTACAATCATCATCTTTCTCATTATCTTCCAGTCTAGTTGGTTAACTCAGCTGTGTAGAATTTGGAACCAATGAGATCAAGGCCATGGACTCTCTAAGATAACAAAAATAATGAGAAGGAAGAAAAGGAGGAGAGGTGGAAAAGGGAGGAGAGGAAGGAGAAGAAAAATTTACACAGTGCTTACTATGTGCCAGGCACTCTGCTAAGTGCTTTACAAATATTCTCTCATCTATCTCCTCAACAACCCTGGGAAGCAGGTGTTATTGTTATCCTCATTTTTCAGATAAGGATACTGAGGCAAACAGAGGTTAAGTGACTTGTCCGAGGTCACACAGCTAGTAAGTGTTTAAGGCTAGATTTGAACTTAGGTCTTCCTGACTCTAAGCCAGTGCTCTATTGACTGTCCCTAAAAGACAGTATTATGAAGAGAAAACAATCCTGACCCTGAGCCCCAATTTCCACCCTTACTTCCAGCAAATGCAAACCAGTGGGCATAAGGAAAAGAGACTTCAAGAAATATTGTGTGCCCAGTGGGCACTGTGGTTCAGAGCTACTGTTAGGATTCCTTTTGAGTTCCTGCAGTTAATACACATTCTTCGTGCTAAGGATGGAGCAAGGCTTTCAGAGCATTTTTACTTCAATGTCCCACTGCAGATATACTTATTATTATCTGTTTTCTAACTATAGTAATACTGCATTCTTCTGCTGAAGGTGTTAAAGCTTGGCCACAATCAATATCTTCGGTCCAGTCACTTGCCCTCCCAGCACCTCCTCTGTTGTCTCATCTGTAAAATGAGGAGGGCAGATGAGACGGCTTCTGAAGTCCTCCAAGTTCTTGATCTATGACCCTGTGAATAATAGACAAGAGAAGATGTGTCACCTCTTATGTCTTCCTGCTTAGCAATTGTCATGATCCCTCAATTACTAAAGAGGAAGACTTAAGAGGGGACTCATCTCCTCCTGTCTATTATTCATAGGTTCATAGTGTTGTCAGCTGTGAATCTCTTCAGACCCTGTTTTCACCTTACCTGATGCTTTGGGACAGAGTGAGCTGCCAGCCAGTTGCTTCCTAGAGTTCATATAAGGAAAGGCTTTTAATTTGTCTCAGGAAATAAAATAAAGGCCCAGCATAAAAGCACACCATATTCTTGACAGCTCATACTATATAAACTTTTTCCACAAAAAGAACTCTCTCTAGCCCTGATCCACCTAAAACTTTGGATGAACTTGGATCATTACTTAAAACTGTCTTCAAATGGCATGACCAATGGTAAGGGATCTCAGGTTGGTTCCTGGGAAGCCATTGCTATGGAGAGGATGGCTAAATAGGTAGCTAGTTCAGGAATCAAGTCATTCACAACTTGTCAACATTTTAGGGGGGACTGAACCCATGAGTTCACTGGTATGGGAATTCGTCATGGAGAAACTCTACTACTAATGCGTTTAAGCACCTGCTTTGAAATTTCCGGTCTTAAAGCATTGTCTGGGAGATTAAGTGACTCGTCCAGAGTCACGCAACCAGTGGGGAACTGGTTTAAGAAGAACATGGACAAGGAGGAAGTATTTAGAGCAAAGGTTCTTAACCTGAGGTCCATGGAGAGATTTCAGGGGGCCTATGAACTTGAATGGGGGAAAAATTATGTCTTTATTTTCACTCATTGCTAAAGAATTGAATTTCTTTCCATTATGAAATGTAGGTAACAAACATTATTTTGAGCAAGGGTCCATAGGCAGTCAGTCACCAGCCTGCCAAAGGAATCCCTGATGGACAAAAATGGTTAAGAACCCCCGTTCTGGAGGAAAGCAGTCAGGATGGTAAAGGACCAAAATTCCAATATCAGTTGATTGAAGGGCTGAAGGAACAGGGCATGCTGAGCCTGGAGAAGACTCAGTGGGAACATGATTGATAGCTCTCTTCAAGTACTTGAAGGGCTGTCATGTGGAGGAGCATTAGACTTGTTCTGTCTGGTTCCACAGGGTGGAGTCAGGAGCAGTGTGACAATGATGACGGTGATTGATAACCAGCCTTTATATAGCACTTGAGGGTTTCAGTAGTGCTCTATGCATGTCAACTCATTTGATCCTCACAACAACCCTGGGAGGTAGGCGCTATTAATGCTCCCATTTTACAGAGGAATAAACTGAGGCACAGAGAGGTTAACTGACCTGCCTAGAGTCACACAGCTATAAGTAGCTGAGGCAGGATTCCTGATTTCTAGTCAAATTCTTTGCATTAAACCTAAATTTGCCTCAATGCAATGTCCGTCACTGATCTCAGTTCTGCTCTCTGGGGCTAAGAAGAACACATCTAACATCTTTCACCTTCAGAAAGATGAAGTCGCTCCTGAGGTGTCTTCTCCTGGAGGCTATGGTGTCCTATCTATCCTTTCTCTAAACTCTTTGAAATCTTTGAATGCTTTCTCCAAATCTCAGTGCTTATCTGACTGTCTTCTCTTCTACGATCATCTCTGATTCCACTGTGAACACTAGCTTAGAATTTCCTTGTGTTGGTTCTTCCACCTTCTGAAAGAAAAAATGATCATTAAGGCAAATTAAAAGTGATTATTAGCCAGGCTGCTTTTGGCAGAGATCTCTAGCAGATGTCTAAATAATTGAAGCCTCCTACCACTATTATACTACATCTCTGTGTCAAGCATGTGATCTATTTCCCAAGGTCCACATTTTAATTCCCTTTTCCATCCAACTAGTCTGTAGTATAATCTGATGATAAAAATAGATTACTTTTCTCCTTCTAATGATCTTCCCTCAAATACTCTCCAATATGTTTCCACCTCTGGTTCCTAGATTTCTTCATATGAATAAAACTTTTAAATATATACAGTTAATCCTTCAACATTGTGAGGCTAAGGGGCACAGCGACCCTAGATCTGGAAAATCCAAGTAAAATTTTTTGGCCTTCCTTTCATACCAAAGAAGAAGTTTCGTTTTTTCTTTTTCTTTTATGGAGAGTATACATACAGTACCTCACTGTAAAATTTGGGTTAAGTATTTGGTCACAGGCTCTGTATCATCTGCAGGTCTGTGCATGTCATCTGCAACATCCATAAAACTCCTCCCAAATTCCCATTTAACTTCTTATGCTGATCTGTGATATATTGAAACGTGGGAAAGTAATGATGTGGAAGAGATAACTATAATGCTATTTCAATCTCCCTTGTATTCAACAATCTTACTTCACTTAAATAATGTATAATCATCCAAAGCCATATTCTGGGCATGAGTTTTATTCTACTAAATCTCAGAGATAGCTCTGAAGTCAAATTTGCCTTCTTTCCTCAGAAACTCCTCTTATTTATTGCCTAAACTTTCCTGTATTTGTGTATAGATATTTGAGACCATGGGTTTTATGACTGACTTAGATTTTTGTCAAATTCAGGTTGTTTCAACTACTGTTCCTTAATAACAGATACTCTTTGTGCTACGTAATTTACTTTTCTCTCTCTTTCATGCTTTTTATTTTTTCAGCCTGTTTGGTTGGATTTACAGGATAACAGACAAAGAAAGTCAAGTTTTTTCCATATTTATATTTTAGTCTTAGATCCAAAAGCCCAAATCCCTTCCTCAGACACTACCTTTTAGCCCAGCTTTTTATTCTCAAATCAGTTCTCTCTGGTATCCTTCATCTTCGGTAGAAAGCAATGAGGTAAACACAACCTGTGTTCCTATGGTCACCCATTTCTCATTGAAGCATTCTTCATATTTAGCAATATTTTTAAGGCTTCTTCTGAAAATAGCACTTGTGCATATACAAATTCTCAGAAGAAGGTAGTATTCATTTACATAAAATTTAGGGGGATCTGTATTATATCTTGAATACATGGGGTCCCCCCCACCACCATGGTACATAGGATCCCATAGACCAGGAAAGGCAAGGGAGATTTATACTTGAAAACCACAAAGAAGAGATTGAAGGAGGGGTTGAGAAAAAGAATTGACAATCTTTCGCAGGAACAAGTACACACAGAAGCAGGATATTTTGCAGGAACACAAGGTTGGTTCAGACCAGTTTTTGGGGGGAGGGAGTTTAGGGGGATAGCACAGCTCAGCAATGTCAGTCAGGGAACACCAGCAAAAGCTTCTGAAAGTGAGCAAGACTTTGGTGCACTGCAGGCTTTTGATTCACTTTCATCTAACGGGCGCACTCTATGTCCAGTGTATCTGCCTGGTAGCATAACTCACATAAAACAGACATGTTAATCTCAGAGGGATTCAGGGTTGTTGTAAGAAATATGCTTAGTAAATGTAATATTCAGTCCAATCAAACTGGCCTTCTTCCTGCTCCTCACACACATTTTACCTCCTGCCTTTGGGCATTTCCAGAATGTTATCCCTCTTCAGTTCCTTCCTTTACACCCCTATTTTCCTTCAAAGTTCAGCTCAGATAATACCTTCTTCATGAAAGCTTTCCTAATTTCACTAGCTGCCAGTGCTTCCTCTCTAAAGCCAACTTCTTTTGATTGTGTATGTATTTAGCATCACGTCTTTATATGTTGCTTTGCCCTAGAGAATAGAAGCTCCTTGAGAGCAGGGCCTGTTTTATTTTTATCTTCAGATCTCCAGAGCCCAGCTCAGTGCTTAGAACATAACAGATGTTGAACAAAATGCTCGTTGATTGATTGATTTGTAAATGTATTTGTAAATGCTCAGTGTAGATGAGTTATTATTGTTACTATTTTATAGCATAAAAACCAGATTATATCCCCTACCACAATCACAGGGTAGGGAAAAAATACCCAAATCACCCCTGTTCTGTAATCTTTGAAGTAGTTGATTTTAATATATTTTCTGATTGCAGTTTCAAGGATTAAACTGCAGTACCACAGGCTAATGAAAGCTGTCCATAAAAGTCCTCAAATCTACCAAAAATTTTTCAATAAATTTAGGTTGCCAACTTCCAAAAGGCATTTTAAAATGCACTGACATTGAAAGTGGGAAAAAAAGCTCTTTCCACTTACTTGTTGAAACCCCCAAATCTATATCCTGCCTACATAATTCTTAACTAATAATAGCCTATTTCACTCACTGTCAGGGAAGACTAAGCAGAGCTGTAATCCACATGCATTCTGTCTTGTTGCACATGGCTTCAAACTATAATTAGCAGATATTTGCCATGAACATTAGTTAAACATTTTTGAATATTTTTTTTGCTTGTAGCAATTGATTATATCAATCCTGCGGAGCAAATTGAACATATCAGTGTGTGTATAGAATGTTCCATCCTGAGAATCAAGAAATTTTTGAGTGAGAAAGGAGTTCAATTAGTCCAGTTCCATTTATTTCATAGATTGGGAAAGTGAGTCTCAGAGGGGGTAACATGATTTACCCAGTTACAGCAAGGGAGATGGTAAGAGATCTGAAAGATATCAAAATTTAACTGACTCCATTATGGAATGCATTCATTCTTTTAAAAATAATGCATGACTAATGTTTTGATTGTTGTCCTAATTTTGTAAGTGAAAAAAACATTAGACAAAGAATGAATATGTTTATGTAAACAAAGACACACACAGAGCTGTAACCAGCTGAAACTGTGCCTAGAACAAATTCAGTTAAGTCCCCTTATAGGTACAATCATCCTGGGAGGGGACAGCCCTTAGTATAAGAATGTCCTGGAGCAAAGTCCTGCTCAACCTGTGTTAGTTACAAACAACTTAAGAACACTGCAAGAAATCATATCAAGTAACTCTTTATAATGAGTACTAGTAAGAGCTCATTCAACCACAGAATTGTAGATTTGTGAGGTCAGAAGGAACCACAGGGGTCATCTGGTCCAACTCCTTTCCATTGTGCAAATACCTTCTCGAACATCCTTGGCGAGTGGCCATCCATCAGCCTTTAACACCTCAAGTGGTGCTAAACCAACCTGAGACAACCCAACCAATTATATACTTACTGCCCATTTAATCATAAAGCTTCCCCTGCATTAAGTTGAAATGTCTCTTCTCTTATCTTTAACCCATTGGAAGTTTGTCCTATTAAAGCAAGCACACTAGAATAATCATAGAATCACCAAATTTTGAATTGGAAGTGATCTTAGAAACCATCTAGTCTAATTCATACTCAAAATGAATTCCTGCTCTATACCCTTAAACCTTATCCTATGTACTCAAAATGAGATCATCCAGTCTCTGCTTTCAAGTCCTCAAATGAAGGGGAACCCACCACTTTTCCAAACAGCCCATATATGACTTTTAAATAGCTGTTATTATTAAGAAAAAAATTTGCTTGTTTGCAATTTCTTCACATTGGCATTGCCTCTAAGCATAAAATTGTAATCCTACTTCCACATGTCAATTCTTTAACTAAAATAGCTATCATGTCTTCTTTAAGTCTTCTCATCTCCAGTAAAAACATAAGCAGTTTCTTCAACAGATCCTTGTATGCTATAATCTTCTGTCTTTTAAAAATTTAGGCTATTTTCTTATAGATCTGCTTCAGATTGTCAATTTACCTCTTAAAATGTAGCATTCAAAATGGACATAATATTCTCAATGTGATCTGACCAGGATAGAACACAGAAGGAATTCCTCACTCCATGTGAAATTTCTATTAATGCCTCCTAAGATGGTGCTAGCTCATTTTGCTGCCACATCACACTGTTCACTCATATTGAGCTTGTGGTCTACTAAACCCATAGGCCTTCCTCACATGAACTGTTTTCTAGTTATGTCTCCTCCAAACTGTATTTATTAGGTTGTTTCTTTTGGATCTAAGTAAAGAAGCTTACATTTCTCTCTGTTAAATGTCATCCTGTTACCTGCAGCCTCCATTCCAACATGTCAATATCCTTTTAGGTATTACAGTTCCATCTATGTATCCCTCTTTGCTTCTTATCATTTGCAAATTTCATAAATATATCACTACTGCTTTCATCTAAGCCATCAGTAAAAATGTTGAACAGAACAGGACCAAGGATAGAGCTCTGTGGCACTCCAATAGAGATTTCCCCTTTGGGTTGGCAAGATCCATTTATCATTAATCTTTAGACTCAATCATCCAACTATACTATAATCATCCAATCCAAAACCTTTCCATTTAGTCCAGAAGGATATTGTAATTACTGTATCAAACACTTTGCTGAAATCTAGATCTACTCCCCCCATCTCATTCCCCAACTTAATGATCTTTTTGAAAGACCAAATAAGCTTAATTTAGTCTGGTTTGTTTTTAATGAACCCAGTCTTATGGTGACAACTTTCCCCCATTGTTAATACTCACAAGCTAAAATTTAATACAGTAATTCATTTTAGGATTTTACTAAGAACAAACATCAAGGTCCATATTTTAAAATATTCATGTCCTTCCTTCTCCCCCCTTCCCTCCCTTTTTATTTTAATTGGGTCATTTGCATGTGATTTCTCAAGTTCATCAAGTTCTTCATGTATTCTGGGACATAATTTGTCTTGCCTAGGTGACCTAAGCCCTTGGAGGGCAGCTCTGATAATCTCTGCCCTTATTTTGGGTTTCACTTCTCAGTTAAACAATATTGTTCCATCCTTCCCAGACTGAAGATCATTCTCTTTAGTAAAGAAAAGAAAATAAATAAGAATTGAAGACCTTTGGTTTTTCTCTCGTGCCACTAATCTTTTCATTACCCATTCGGCCCTGGTAGGGCCTCTGTCACTTTTGGATCTTTTTATTCCTCTCCTTCCCCAATACAGCTTTTTTTTAAGTGGTCTTTTAATTACCTTTTCTATTTATTGGAAGTCTCAACTTCTACTGGATTTTCGCCTTACTGACACTAGAGTTAAAGTCTCATCCTTCTTTTGTATTCATCCTAAGGAATCTGCCTTCACTCCCATCTCTATGTAAAAATATGCATTTTAATTCTGAGTTCATCAATGACTTCCCTCTATAGCCAAAGCTGTCTCTTTAGATAACTTTCTTTTTCTCCTTTATCATAATTAATTTTTTCCATTTAATTCAAAAAATATTTATTAAACTACTATCATGTGAAGTTCCTCTTTCTGATGCAAAGATGGAAATGCACGAACAGCTGCTCTCAGGGAGCTTACAGTACAATAAAAAAAATGTACATACATATCTATTAGCCAGGACAAAATGAAATACAACAATAATATGAAAACTAGTGGTATAGAGGAATAAACGAGGGACTTAGAGGCAGGAAAATCTGACTTCAAAATTTGTCCCAGATGTTCACCAGATGTATGATAATGGATAAGGCACTCTATTTGATGATGAGACTCCATTTCTTCACCTGTATAATGGTGAGAACAGCATTTGAAGTATCTATTTGACAGAGTCATTGAGAGGAAAACATTTTGCAAAATTTAATTTGCCATATAAATGTGAGTTTTTATTATAATTTGGTTTCATAGTTTGGAATTGTCATTGCAGCAAATAGATGATGATTTCAAGTTCACAAAGCTTTACATACATTGTTTTATTTGATCCTTGTAATAACCCAGTGAGGTAGGTGAATATCATTATCTCAGTTTTTTAGATGAGAAAATCAAGGCTTGGGGACTTTCAATGATTCATCCCTGATCACACAGACAGCAAGTATCAGAGGCAGCATTAGAACCCTGGTCCTCTTTTTACTAAACCATGTTCTATCAGAACAAATTTCAAGTACTTCCAAACTGGCCTAAGAATTTCATTCATGAGAGCCTCCCACAGAAAGTAATACCTTATAATGGAAGAAGATGGCTTTGTGGTAAAAATCAGGGTTCAAATCCTGCCACTGTCCCTTACTAGCTGTACTGACCTTGAGTAGGGATTGATCTCTCTGGGCCTCACCTATAAAATAAAGAAGGTGGGGCAGGACAATACAGTCTCAAAGGTCTCCTCCCCATCTAAATTCTGTGTTCCTTCCTGAAGCAACTAACCTTTCTCTGAACTCTTCACAATTCATTGTTTAAAAATCTAGGATACATGTCAAATTATTCCTGGTAATCTCCACCATGCTCCCTATCTTAGGCACATGGATTTCTCCAGAGATAACTAACTCTTCATAGTGACAACACTGCCCTGCTTCCCCTTATATCTGATTTGTCTCTACCCTTTTATTATCACATTGTAGATATGCATATACATTAACATGTATAGTGTGTATATATGTGTGTGTATAGTTATGTGTGTATGTATGTCGGGACATAGTGTTGGGCCTGGAGTCAGAAAGACTCATCTTCCTGAGTTCAAATCTAACCTCAGATATTTACTAGATGTATGACCTTAAGACAAGTCATTTAACTCTGTTTGCCTCAGTTTCCTCATCTCTAAAAGGAGTTGGAGAAGGAAATGGCAAACTATTCCATTATCTGTACCACGAAAAGCCCAAATGAGGTCACAAAGAGTCAGACATAATGAAACAACCGAATGATAACAAAAAATATTGCACCTCACCAAGTGTCAATAATATCTATGAGATTATATCTAACCTGCTCCCTCACAGCATATTAATTTACTTTGTTAATTACTACAGAATCACAGAACAACAGAATTTCAGTATAGGAAGAATTTTTAACCCTGGTTACCTTGTCCAACCTATACTTAAAAAAAAATTCTATTATAATATGCATGGCAAGTGATTATCTTTTTTTCTTTTTTAATATATAATTTATTTATTTTTCAGTTCTTAACATTCACTTCCACAAGAATTTGAACTCAAAATTTTCTCCCCATCTCTCCTCACCCCCCACCCCAGGACAGCATGCACCTCATCCACCCTTTCCTCCAGTCTGTCCTCCCTTTCACCACCCACCCTTCTTCCATACCCCCACTCCTCTATTTTCCTGTAGGGCAAAACAGTTTTCTATACTTCATTGCCTGTATATCCTAATTTCCAGTTGCATGCTAAAACAATTTTTAACATTCATTATCAAAGCTTTGAGTTCCATATTCTCTCCCTCCCTCCCCACCCATCCCCATTGAGAAAACAAGCAATTCAATATAGGTTATATATGTGTGACAATGCAAAGCACTTCCATAACAGTCATGTTGTAAAAGACTAACCACGTTTCTCTCTGTCCTATCCTGCCCTCAATCTATTCCATTCTCTCCCTTGACCTTTCCTCCCACAATAGTTCTTGCTTCTGATTATCCCTTTCCCCAGTTTACTGTCTTTTCTATCATCTTCCTTCTCCTATCCCCTTCCTCCTTGCCTTCCTGCAGGGCAAAATAAATTTCCATATCCAATTGAGTGTGTGTTATTCCTCCTTAAGTCAAATCCCATGACAGCAAGGCTCACTTATTTCCTTTCATCTCCCCCCTCTTCCCCTCCATTGTAAAAGCTCATTCTTCTCTCTTCCATATGAGATAATTCACTACATTCCATCTCTCCCTTTCTCCTACTCCCAGTACATTCCATTTGACAGTAAATTTTAATTTTTTTTAGGTATTCTCCCTTAAACTTCAGCTCACCCTGTGTCCTCTGTCTATGGATATACACACATATATACATACATACATACACATACATTCATGTACACTTACATACCTACACATACATAATATACACATATATACATACCCATACACACCGACCTATATATTCCCTCTAACTATCCTAATACTTAAAAAGGTCTCATGAGTTACAAATAACATCTTTCTCTTGATTCTTGTATCTGAAAGTCAAATTTTCTATTCAGCTCTGGTCTTTTCAACAAGAATGCTTGGAATTTCTCTATTTCATTGAAATTCCACTTTTTCCCCTGAAGTATTAAACTCAGTTTTGCTGGGTAGGTGATTCTTGCTTTTAATCCTAGTTCCTTTGACCTCTGAAATATCATATTACAAGCCCTTTGATCCCTTAGTGCAGAAGTTGCTAAATCCTGTGTTATCTTGATTGTATTTCCACAGTACTTGAATTGTTTCTTTCTGGTTGCTTGTAATATTTTCCCCTTGACCTAGGAACTCTGGAATTTGGCTACAATATTCCTAAGAGTTTTCCTTTTGAGGTCTCTTTCAGGAGGTGATCAGTGAATTCTTCTCATTTCTATTTTACCCTCCAGTTCTAGGATATCAGGGCAGTTTTCCTTGATAATTTTTTGGAAGATGTTGCCTAGGCTCTTTTTTGATCATGATTTTCAGGTAGACCAATAGTTTTTAAATTCTCTTTTCTGGATCTATTTTCCAGGTGAGTGCTTTTTCCAATGAGATATTTCACATTGTCTTCTATTTTTTTCATTCTTTTGGTTTTGTTTTGTAATTTTTTGGTTTCTCATAAAGTCATTAGCTTCCATCTGCTCCATTCTCATTTTTAAAGAACTATTTTCTTCAGTGAGCTTTTGAACCTCCTTTTCCATTTGACCAATTCTGCTTTTTAAAGCATTTTTCTCCTCATTGGCTTTTTGCACCTCTTTTGCCAATTGAGTTAATCTATTTTTAAAGGTATTATTTTCTTCAGCATTTCTTTGAGTCTCTTTTAGCAAGCTGTTGCTTTGCTTTTCATGATTTTCTTGCATCTCTCTCATTTCTCTTCCCAATTTTTCCTCCACATCTCTTACTTCATTTATAAAATCCTTTTTGAGCTTTCCCATGGCCTGAGACCATTGCATATTTTTTTGGAGGTTTTGGATGTAGAAGCCTTGACCTTGATGTCTTCCTCTGATAGCATGCCTTGTTCTTTCTCATCTGAAAGGATGGAAGAAAATACCCTTCCACCAAGAAGGTAACCTTCTATAGTCCTATTTTTTTTTCTCTTTTTGGAGCATTTTTCCAGCCAATTGCTTGACTTTTCAGTCCTTTGTCAAGTGGAGGGTATACTCTAGGGACCTGTAAGTTCTCTGTTCCTCCAAGGTGGCACAATCAAGGGAGAGGAATTTACTCCTCTTCTGGCCTGCACTTTGGTCTGTGAGCAACCACAAGCACTCTTTTCTGCCCTGGACCTGTGGATAGGATTCCCTCTCCACAGCCACCACCAGCTCCTTCTTGTCAGTGCTCCTTCTTGTCCCAGGACTGCCACTCAGGGCTGAGATTTAGAGCACTAGATTTAGCCACTTGATCCCCCCAGGGTCTTTAGACCAGGGCTCCAAAAGTGGACACTGCTGCGGCAGTGGCTGCTATTGCCCTGGGGCCAAGGCTGGGGCTGGACTGTGCTCCCTTCTCATTCAAGTGAAGGAGTTTTCTCACTGACCTTTGAAGCTGCCTTTGGTTTGTGAGTTGAGAAATCAGGGAACTGCAGCTGCTACCTGTAATTCCATGCCTTGAAGCCTGCTCCAGTCCTGACATGCTGTGCCATATGGCCAAGGCTGGGCTGCACTCTGCTCCAAGCCCAGTGCAATAGACCCTTCCTGTTGGCCTTCCAGGCTGTCTAGGGCTGAAAATCTGTTTCAGTCTGTCATTTTGTGGCTTCTGCTGCTCTAGAATTCACTTAGAGTAATTTTTATAGGTATTTCATAGGCTATGGGGAGGAGAGCTAGAGGAGGTCTGTCTTTCTATACCACCATTGTGGCTCCGCACCTGGCAAGTGTCTAAGCTTGAAGATCTCCAATAATGTGGGCCAACTACCTTTCAAGGCAACACTTTCAAGTTTGGAGTAGTTCTCATTGTTAGGAAATCTTTCTTAATATTAAGACTAAATTTGCTTCTTTTTGGCTTCTACCCATTTCCTGGTCCTGTCCCTCTGGGGCTAAAGAGACCAAGTCTAATCCTCTTTCCATGTGACAGCCTTTGGAATATTTCAAGACTGTCATCTCATCTCCCGTGGGTGTTTTCTCCTGACTAAATACCCTCAGTTTCTTTAAAGTTTCCTCCTATGACTTACACCTACTGTTCTTGTTACTATGTTATGGATGCTCTCCAAACTTGTTTACTAACTATGCCATCCTGGTGCTTTCAAAACCTTACAGGGTTGTGAGGAAAGCCTCTTGTAAACCTCAAAGTATAAGCACTTTGTAAACTCTAGAAGCATAAGACCTTTTGTTGTTTTTACTGTTAATGGGAAAGAGGATTAAAAAAAAAAAAAACGTTGTTGGACCTGCCAGTCCAACATAACTTTCCACTTCAGTTCCTTTCCTTCAAAGTATCTCTGATAATGCTCTGTGTAAGCCTGTGCACTACCTTCTCAACCTTGTCATTTCTGAAACAATTTGTAATCCTCAGTGGGAATGCTGTGGTATCTTCCCCTTGAAGGTCATTAAAAAGAGAATTAGTATCATTTTAGAAGAAATTGAATATTCACTCACTCAAAATCGATGTTTTCTCTAGAGTCCTTCCAGCTTTGTGATTTGCTTCATTTAGAATAAAAGGTTATTGATAACTTTTAATCATCATCAAATTATTTCATATAATGTGCCAAAATCTGCCTCTCTGTAACTTCTGCCCATTGGCCCCAGGTCTGTGTTCTGGAGCCAGTAAGGATCATTCAAATTCTTCTCCATTCCAAACTTCCAAATATTTAAAGATGGCTAACATTTTTCCTTTTTTCTTTCTTATCCAGGTTAAACAGCCCTAGTTCTTGTAAACATTCCTCATGTATTATTTTTCAAGTTCCCTCATTATTGGGAAACTAGGTGGTATGATGGACAGATCCTGGAGTCAGGAAGACCTGAGTTCCAAACAGACACTGATTGTGTGATCCTGAACAAGTCACTTAAACTCTTTCTGTCTCCATTTCCTCATTTGTAAAATGGGATAATAATAGCATCTACTACACAAGGGTTTTGTGTGGATTAAATGTGATAATATTTGTAAAAGTGCTTACCACAGTACCTGGCACACAGAAGGTCTTAATAAATGTTTTTTCTCTCTTCTTCCCAACTGGGCTTGATAGGGTTTGAAAGGTGGGGGATTCAGGGACCCCTCAAGGACTGGAATATAGGAAAGGGTCATCAGGAATGAATTCACGGACTCAAGCATTCTTGAAGTCAAGTTGGCAAAAATTTATTGTTATGCTTTTCAATGGGCAAGAATTCTTAGGGAACCTGCAACCTTAGAGGGGTACAGTTAAAGTTTATATAGGTTAAACTATAGTAAGACATGTGCCAAATATGCTAACCAGGTGATTCAGGGTGGGATTAGGGAGTGGTTAAGGAGTGAGCAGTTCTTAAAGGAACATGCACTTTTAGTATCTGCTGTGCAAACATTTTACCCAGAGTTCACTGGGAAATAGCCCAAAGAGGAGGCTACAGGGAGGTGTGGTTTTAGGCCTGCAACTTCACTAAGTCAGCTAATAGCCAGGGCTGACTGAGGAATGCCCAGTCTGCTGCCCATCAATGTCTTGTTTGACAAGATAGATGTTGGGAGTGTATATATGTATATATGTATGTATGTGTGTGTGTATACCCACCCCCCCACACATATATACATATATATACATACATATATATGTGTATGTATATGTATATATATATATATATATATATATATACACACATGTCTAAGTCTAGAATACACATAATGAGGAGTCCAGAATGCATATAATGAGGTAGGGAGATGGTATAGATAGTCCAGTGGGTACTAAATATCTTTATGAGCTAGTACAAAGCCAGTTCAAACTAATAATTCCTTCAGGTGTGGTTTGTCACTATACCAGAGAGAAAGATAAGCATTTTTCTGGGGCCCACTCATGAGTTGCTGTTAGGCATAGTGTTCTTGCGCTATGGAGAAACTGCCAGGGACAGTTTTGCGACTAGGGAGAAATGTGATTTTTGGAATTAGGGTCCAAGCACAGGCACCCAAGCACCCTGTCAGGCTTACCCTCTTTTAGATCCCCTCCTGGATTCCTTACCTAGTCTCTCAGTGTTTTTCTTAAAAAACGGTGCCCAGTGGCAAGCCACAATACTTCAAATGTGGAAATATCCAATGTAGAGAAATATAAAGTGACTGTTTTGGGAGAGACACTATCCTTTTATTAATACATCCTAAGATCACATTAGCTTTTCTGCAAGCCATAATCTTTCATTGTTAATTCATACTAAACAGTCAACTAGAACTCTTGGGAAATTTTGTAATGAACTACCATTAAGCCACATTTCCTCATCCTGTTGTGTTATTTCTGATTTTTTGAGCCAAAGAACAAGATTTTACATTTATCCTCATTAAAGAATAAATCATGCTGAATTTGGTATTTGGATTTAGTCATTAAAACAATTTAATTCTGCTAACATATTTGCTGTCATGACCAATGTTATGCCATTCAGAGAAACCTGTTAAGCAGACCATCTAGTAGTTCACTCAAGTCACTAATAAAAATGCTGAATGAGATAGGGCTGAGGGTACAACCATGCAGCACAACATTAGCGACTTTTCTCCTGGTTGAAATCTATCCATTTATCAACATTCCTCAGGTAGGGATAGTAAACCAATGATAATTTCTAATATTTTTTCTATTCTAAACAGTGTGTTATTTGAGTTCTTGTCACTTTTGTAAATCATAGGTTCACAGGATAACACACTTAAGAGCTGCAAGAAAACTCAGTGGTCACCAATTCTAGTCTCCCCATTTTAGAGATCAGGAAACTGGAACCCAGAGAGATTGTGACCTTTCTCACTGCTGGTAAGCAAGAGAACCAGGTTTCATTTGAGTAGGAAAACAAACAAGACAAGCCCTGTGATATGTTCCTGAATTTTAGTCCTGGCATGGAGACACTAATAAAACAGATATCTTGTTCTTTGTGACTCCCCCCGATAACAACTGGGGCAAATTGCCTATTTATTGGGTCTATTTCCTGAGAGACTAGGCTCCAAGTTGTCTGGAGAACCTTAGGACCTTTCTTATAAGATATCTCTCTAACTTCTTTTTCACGGCTTCTTGTTATTTCCAGCATTTGGCAGAATGCATCCAATTTCACTTTTCATCTATACTCAGGTGTTTTGTTGCATAAGTAGTGGACTTTAGGCATGAGATACTGTGGAAGCTGTCAGACTTATTTGATGTGTTGGTTGTTTTTGCTAAACTTTATTTTTCTCTTTTAAAAAAATCTTTGTTATAAGAGATGTCTTGATGGATAGGGGAAGAAGAGGGGGCATATTTGAAAAGGAGGATGACGTATAAACAAAAGAAATCAATAACAATTTTTTAATACATATGTAGAAATATCTGAAATACTACATGACTACTTGTAAATATCCATATATCCATATATTTCCACATGTACATGTACGTATAAGCGCTCCAGTGCTAATTGCTCAGCCAAGGCCTGTCCAATGTCCTTAAGCAATCACTAGACACAATGTGCTTAATGACTGCATAAAAACCTGACCTGAATATTGGAAGATCTATTTCACTCACCATTTCCTCATGACCAGTTTTCCACTGTTACCCAGTCTGTTCTCCATGTGACAGGACTGAAAAAAAAACACACAAAAAGATAACTTACAAGGAGCATGTAATAAATGGTAAGTACCAAATGAACGTTATCACTGTTGGTATCACTACAGGATGCAGTCCTGGAAAGGACCAACCGCATTTAGTTTGTCATTTCATACTTCTGACCTACCCTTAAGTTATAACTACAGGTGACCATGAAAATGATCTGAGTTGTGGCTACCACAGATACCTACTCTTGCTATCAAGTTGGTTGTTAAGCTAGCCAAAGTCATCAGATCAACCAAGTTGTAGTCTAGCAATTTTCCTCAGTGAGTAAGAACATATTATCTATCAATTGCAATATTCCTTTTAAAGTAAATACTAGTAATTATTATAGAATAAAACCAGTATATAAATACCATAAATCTTTTTACCAGCCTAACTCCCAGATGTGAACTCATTTGACTACATTTTTAACTCAACTCAATAAACATCTGTCAGGAACCTGCTGTGTGCAAGGCACTCTAATATGCAAAAGAGAGAGAATCAGTGTCTTCGCTTAAGGAGTTTGCATTTTACTTGGGCAATGGAACAGATACACAGACAAGGAAATACAAAATAATATGAGGAAGAAAAGATGTTAACAACTTAGAAGAACTCACAGAGGAAGCCTAATGTCCCAAAGGAGAGGGTACCTGCAATTTGTTGTTTTGTTTTGCTTTTTTTTGGAGTTCCAATATCTCAGAGTACTTTTCTGCTGTATTCTCTTGTATTTCTGTCCCCATTGCTTAGCACAATGCTCAACATATAATAGGTGCTGAATAAATGCTGGTTGATAAACTATTGATCATTTGGACTGTTAGACTTCTAAATGGTATATCTCTAAGTCCCCACTAGGAATGCTAATTCACTGAGAATTTCTCAGTCCTATCCATTTTGAAGACCATTCAAAATCTCATGCTTAGTTAGGTGGACAAAAGAAGAATAAAGGAGGTGAAGAAAGAACACAACTAATTCAGTCCAGCGCATTTTAAAATGCATGTATAATATGAATTGAGGATTGCTCAGAGTGCAATGGAGAGGAGAATGCTGGAAGAAGGCAAACTATAACACATTATGGACAAGAAATTACAAAAGAGAAGCTATGTGAAGGTGGTTATCAAAAAATGTATGTGTCAAAAAGATGGGCGGACCACCTGGTGAGAGATAATGGATAAATGATTTGTGTATGCCAATGGTATTCTCTCCAATGGGATTCTGTAAGAATATTGGGGACCCATAGGAGGATGTGGAGAAGACTCACATTAAATAGACAGTTATGAATGAGTTTTTATCTGCATCATTAGAAGGAGTTCTGAATGGATGAGACTGCAGAATGAACTGGGTATTTGAGGACTAAGTACAGGCAGAACTGGAAGAGGGAAAGATGTAGGAAGTAGATCTTCCATACAAAAGAATATATCAGTAAGTAGTTCTGAAGTAGAAAAAATAAATCTGATGATGACACCATTAAAAGCTGTGCCTATTTGTCACAATGACTGGAGTCTGCTTGTGGCAGGGGTAGGATGTGTGGGAGGGTACTAAACTCTGATGTCCGAACACTTTTATACTAGAGGAACCATGAAAATGCAGCAGGCATTCAAATTTGCAGATACCAAAAAGGAACCATGTTTTGTAAGAAGACTGATGCTAGAAGAAACTTCATGAAAACCTTAGCAAATGAGATCCAGAAAAACTTATTAATTAATGTTTAACTTATCTGACGACCATTAGATATCAAAATATAGGAATCTAAAGCAGTATGGAAAATGTCTACACTCCCTCTTTCCAAGTTATAGATGGCCTCTGAATTGATATTCTTGCTGAAGACATTCTGGCAGTAAGTGCCTGATGTATGGAATAAGAAAATCCATGAATCTATTAATCCCTCTTCCTGTTAGATACCTGTATTGAGTGTGGGTGATCATGTAGTCACTGTCTCAGACTTCATCTAAGGTGCAACTGTCTGTAGAACACAGTAAAATGGGGCAATCACTGGGGGAGCAGAACTTTCCATCAGGACAGTGACTCAAGGAGGCAAACAGTAGAGGAGGAAGATATGGTTCCATCAGCTAGTGCTAAAAAAGAAACTGAGCTTTTTATACATACAACCACCCACTAACCGGCACCAGTACACCCACCACTCAAGCTGCCCTTTTGGGAAGGCTTTTCTTTTTTAAGCCTATCTTAGCTATTCATTTTTAGCTTTTTATCATCTACTAAAATGTTGCAAGTGGGGAAAACACTGATTTTTCCTGGATCCACAGGCATGTAGGGAATATTTCAATAGGGTGTGTCCCCAGTGATTTTATTTTTTAAGGCAAATATTTATTACATTTTGTTGTCATTTCAGTTGTATCTGACTTTTTGTGACCCCATTTGGGGTTTTCTTGGAAAAGGTACTGGAGTGGTTTATCATTTCCTTCTCCAACTCATTTTTTAAAAATTAATTAATTTGTTTTCAATTTTCTACAATCACTTCCATAAATCCAGTTCATTTTACAGACAAAGAGACTGAGACAAGGGTTAAGTGACTTGCCTAAGGTCACAGAGCTAGTAAGTATCTGAGCCCAGATGTGAACCCAGGTCTTCCTGACTCCAGGTCTGGCATTCTATCCACTGTACTATCTAGCTGCCTGTAACACCAATCATGGTAGCACACCTGAGGACTGCTGCTGTGAATAATTTTAAGGGTCTAATCACATTGTATAATGAACTCTATTTATTCAGCAATAAACTAAACATTGTTCAAGAAAGGAAAGCATAACATTCATAGCAACATCCTTAAGGAAAACATAGCATCTAATATGTATGTGTATCTCATACCACTTACCATGTCATATGGTGCATAGCATATATCATTGCATTCCCAAAGTCAGGGGGTCCCCAGGCTAGGGTCTTCCCTAGCATGACACATCCTTAAGGGGTAGCAGAAGATACCACACCATCCCCCCACCCAGGTGATACACAGTGTCCAAGTAAAGTCCTCTCTCATCTTGACTTGAGGTTGACTTCTAAACCCTACGGCTATCCTTCTGTGGGCCAACAGCTCCCAGCTCTTGCCTGGGAGCAAGATACATTCAGGCAGCTCTCTGCTTCTGCTCCTTGTCTCAGTTCCTGGTGACTGTTCCACTCCAAACTCTTTCTGCTTGGCTCCTGCCCTTAGCTTCTGTTTCTAGGAAAACAAAGCTTAACAGGGCTATAACTATGTTTATACACATTACCAGTGCCATCATGTCAGTCCACTCATACAGACCAGTAGACAGGGCTTCTGTGTGAGGAATCAACACAGATCAACAGACAGGGCTTCTGTCTGAGGAATTAACACAGATTAACAGACAGGGCTTCTGTCTGAGGAATTAACACAGATTAACAGACAGGGCTTCTGTCTGAGGAATTAACACAGATCAACAGCCAGCCCATCAGCATCACAAACATTCTTTCTGTTAGACCTCCCCACGCACAAGTTACCCTAGCTGGTGGTTGCTTCTCTCTCTTAGCTCTGCATCTCTTTCCTTCCTCCAAGCAATACAAATGATTCCATCAAAGACCCTTGATTCAATCAAAGACAAGACAAGACTCAATCAAAGGAACTTGACTGCCTAAAACTCAACCCAGAAAAATAGCAAAAAAATCCTACTTTGCTTTCCGTTACACGGCCCTAAATATTTACTGAATTTACTGACTTATAAAGGATATTATTTTAATTCTTCCACTAAACAAAAGAAAACTTAACTAAATATTTTGATAAATGAATGAAAACAACTTTCAAAACAAAAAAAGTTAAAATGACACACAAAATACCAAATTTTGCGTGAGGTATCAGGGTGTGGCTAGCACACCTTATATGAACATTATGTCTGAACCTCAGATTCTGCTTGGCATGGTCTTGGTGAGGCTGAAGAAGGCAGAGAGACTGAGGGTGACTATTATTTTAGTTAAGACAACACAGAAGCATTATTACCTCATCAAACTCATCACTATATTCCTTGGTTCAGCTAGGGAGTGCAGTAGATAGAGTTCTGGGCTGATGGTGAGGAAGACCTCAGTTCAAATCAGGTCTCAGATACTTATTAGCTGTGTAATCTGGGGCAAGTCACTTAATTCCTGTTTGCCTCAGTTTTCTCATCTGTAAAATGGGTAACTATAGCACTTACCTTCCAGGGTTGGTACAGGGAATAATTGTAAAGCAATCAACACAGTGCTTGGCAGATAGTAAGCACCACATAAAAGTTAGCTATTATCATTACCTATTATCTATTCCACAATACCATGATTTTGTCATTATTTGCCAAAGGGAATCCAGGAACAATCCAAATTCATTTTGATCTTGGCTCCTGGGAAATTTAATACTTTCAATAAAATTTTCTTTGATTTATTTTGACACCCCAGCTGGTAATCCAGCAATTCAGAAAGAGAATTTCCTTTTCTCTATGTAGATAGCCAAGCTTAACCCACTCTTCACGGCTCTTACTTTCTCCCCAAGGACACATATGCACACAGTGAATACTATTTTAGAGAAACTGCTTTTTTCTCTCTCCCCAGAATACTTGGCCAATACAGAAAGTGAACACTTTTTTTTTGTTGTTGTTAAGGAAATAAGAAATGTAAAATAGCTCTCAGCGAGAAAGCCAGGACAAAGTAGGAAATGAGGAGGCAGGAGTTTCACACTTGCTGTTCTCAACAACCAAGGAAGAGCTACAGTATTTGTCCTGAGGCAACACTGGGCACGTATTAGCTGTCTAGCCCTGGGCAGATCACTTAGCATCAGTCTGCCTCAGTTACTTCACCTGTAAAAGGAGGATCAAGATAGCACCTCCCTCGAGGGCAGTTGTGCGGATTAAGAGCTATATATAAAGCATTTAGTACAGTGCCCACAGGTGGTAGGTGCTTAATAACTGCTCATTTCCTTCTTTCCAAACCTCTGCATTTTCTTTCTTATAAATTCATAGTAATGACATAGAACTAGGAGGCAGACACTTTTCCATCCTCTCCTTCCTGATCTCTGTGCACCCAGAGTATTTTGCTTGTCTCTTGAAAGATTTTAGCTCCTTCTTCCTTTTAGAATAAAGGGAATGAACATATGTCTTTTCAGGTTGTCAGCCTCTGAGAGTTTGGTCTAAGAAAGACAAATAAATTAAGTTGTGTCCGCTCATGTTTTATTTCTCTCCAAAGGGCTGCATGCACATGAATGGAGCTGCAGTGTTGGAACTGAGTTCCCTTTGGGGTTAAGGTACACAGTTTATATGTCCTTCGAAGCGTACCCATGCCCAAGGGTGCCAATCAACTCTGGTTGGCTAACACACTGGGAGGTGGGCCATATTAAAATGAGGGTCTTGGTCAAATCTTGGTCAAAGAGACACTAATGTTCATATCACCTGTCTCAATAATAAGGAGAATCAACATTTTCCCAGAATTGTCTGAGCAGCACAAGGAGCAGAAATACTCCCACTAGGCAGCACTCAGAGTTTCTTTGACTGTCTGATTAGATCTTGTCCTGGACGAATCTTTAAGAAAGATTTCCTGCACTGGATGGTTTCTGGATAAGGAAGCAGAAAAGAAGAAAAACCTTGGCAAAATCTATCTCCATCTAAACCTGAGGAGAACACAAGAGTCCTCCCTACCTTAGATTAATTTACTTTTGAGCTTGAGTTGGACATTGACCAGGATAAGGAGACTCAATTCAATCCCATTATCAGGAATGTCCTTCTAAAGAAGAAACTGAACTTTGGAAGAAGGGGTCTGGGGAAAGCTCTGAATCTCCAAGATAACAATTATTAAAAATCATTTTTCACAAAGTGTAAACACAATCCCTCTTGGTTTTCAGGAGTCAGTTAAGGGAGACATCCACCAGTAGAGTAGACATTATTTTCTCTAAGGATCAGTTATATTTTGATAGCATCAGCCTTAGGATTCAATGAAGAGACTTGCTAAGTATCTGATCTCTTTCATTAAAATGATCTGCCAGAAAGAGTTTTATGTTTAATCAGATCATATTATTGCAATCCTGGGACACTGGGAACCCCAAAATTCAACAGCAAACAACGAAGGTCCTGCCTCAAATGAATTCGACCCAAGCTTCCTTTCAGTCAGAGACAAAGTTTATTAAAACGCTGGTTGAGGTGGTATATGTAAGGTGGATTTTTGTTATTCTTTCTTAGAGTTTAGTCCCCAGGACCCATGGCCATGACAATCTCTAGTTCCCAGCTGTTAGATAATATCATGACTTGTAACCATCTCTACCACATCTGCACAGTATTATATAATGATGAATAATATAAACATCTAAGTTCAGCCGGAAATATCCACTGTGACTGCATGGGGAGATATAATGGTGAGATAATGTAAACCTGTGAGGCTGTTGCTGGCAAATTGCATTCCTTGTCTGTTGCCTTATAAATCAAGTGGGCTCTGGTCAGTAAGTGGGGATTTGGGTAATGCATAGAGGAATATATGTACCTGCCTCCACCAGGCCCCATTGAGACTCAAGGGATTTAGGGGAGTGCATAAGCTGGAATTCTGTGCCTGTCTTCCCCCCCCCCCCCCTTCTTGCCAGCCTCTGTGAGAAGAGTAATTAGGGAATGCTATAGAAGCTGGTGCTCCCATTATCAGCAACTCCCTCTTGAGAAGAATAGACTAGAATAAAGTAAGCTTATTTAAACCTTCCAAAGTTGTCTTTCTGTCTGCCTGGATCAAGAGTGAACTGTGCTAGTGTCTCCACCTGTCTAAGATCTGGTGCAGTTGGTGTTACCTGTGAAATAGGTAGGCAAGATTTAAGAATCCACAATATTGGACAGATTTTAAGAATCTGGGCCTTTCTGACACTTGTATTGACAAGTGGGCCAGACTCTTAAGGAATCTGAGCACTTGAATGGAGGCAAGATGGACCTTTTACAGAGTAAGTCTGTGGGAAAATCTGGATGTGGTCTAGGTGTGGCCAGTTAGTCTAGGGTGACTGGGAAGTAACAGACTAGGAGGTAACAGAAAAGGGGCCTAGATGGAATCAAGGAGTTGTGATCAAGGGTGGGGCCAAGTGCACACAATGAGGGAGATAATGAAAGGGCAGTTGAAAGGATTAACTGGGAGGAACTGGGTGCTCCAGGTTGGGGCTCATGAGAAAGTTAAAGGCCTTTAGAGGTCCATCACTAGTGCTCCATCAATATCAGAATAGGTCACAATACCCAGCAGGGAAATGAAATAAATCTTACTTGTGGTTTTATGGATTTTACCTGGCATATTTAAGGAAGAAAAGATAGCTAGATGTGATAAAATTACTTCTAAAATGCTCAAAGCAAAATGAAGCAAAAAAGAAAAAATTCAATCTCTTTGTCTCCTGTGGTAGCCCATACCTGTAATCCCTGCTACTAGGAAGGCTAAGGCTGGTGGATCACTTGAGCTTGGGTGTTTTGCGTTGCAACTGAATAAGTCAATTGGGAGGTCTACACTAAATCTGGCACCAATCTATCACCAATATGGTAAACCTCTGGAAGCGGGGGCTACTAAGCTGCCCAAGAAGAGGCCATGTCAGCAAAAGAGGTTGAGAAAACTGGAAAACAATATGACAGAAACTAAGTATAGGGCAATATCTCATGCCATATACCAAGGTAAGGTCAAAATGAGTACATGATTTACACATAAAGGGTGATACAATAAGCAAATTAGGAGAGCATGGAATCATTTACCTGTCAGATCTATGGACAAGGGAAGAATTTAGGATCAAACAAGATAGAGAAAGCATTACAATATGTAAAATGGACAATTTAATTATATAAAATTTAAAAGTTTTTATACAAACCAAACTAATGCAACCAAAATTAGAAGGAAATCAGAAAAACAGGAAAAAAAATTTTGCAAAAAGTATCTCTGATAAAGGTCTCATTTTTCAAATATTTAGAGAACTGAGTCAAATTTATAAGAATACAAATCATTTCCCAATTGATAAATACTTAAAGGATATGATGAACAGGTGATTTTCAGACAAAGAAATCAAAACTATCTATAGTCTTATGAAAAAACATTCTAAATCACTATTGATAAGAGAAATGCAAGTTAAAATAACTCTGAGGTACCATGTTATGCCTATCAGACTGACTAATATGACAAAAACAGAAAATGATAAATGTTGGAAGGGATGTAGGAAAATTGGATCACTAATGCTGGTTGAATTGTGAACCGATCCAACCATACTGGAAAGTAATTTGGAACTATGCCAAATGTGCATACCCTTTGATCCAGCAATACCACTGATAGGTCTATATTCTGAAGAGATCAAAAAAAGAGAAAAGGTTCAATTTGTATAAAAATATTTAGAGGAGCTCTTTTTGTGGTGGCTAAGAACTGGAAATCAAGAGGTTGTTGGGGAATTGCTGAAATGGCTGAACAAGTTGTGGTATATGATTGTAACAGAATATTGTTGTGTTATAAGAAATTACAAACAAGATGATTTCAGGAAAACCTGGAAAGACTTAGATGACTGACACAAAGTGAAGGGAACAGAATCAGGGGAATATTAGACATGGTAACAGCAATACTGTACAACAATCGACTGTGAATGACTTAGCTATTCTCTGCAACATTATAATCTAAAACAATCCCAAAGGATTCATGATGAAAAATGTTATCCACTTTCAGAAAAAGAAACTGGTGTTGTCTGAATATAGACTGGATCATACTATCTTTCTTTTTCTTTCTTTCTTTTTCTTTCTTTCTTCCTTTCTTTCTTTCTTTCTTTCTTTCTTTCTTTCTTTCTTTCTTTCTTTCTTTCTTTCTTTCTCTCCTTCTTTCTCTCTCTTTCTTTCCTTCCTTCCTTTCTTACTCTTTCTTCTTTCTTTCTCCCTTCCTTCCTTGTTCAAGTAAGTCTTCTTGCACAAAATGACTGATATGGAAATGGTTTCTGTGATTGTACATGTGTAACCTATATCAGATTGCTTATTGTTTGGGATGGAGGTGGGGAGGGATAATGAAACTATTATTAGACATGATTTAGGGGGCTAGGGATATTGGGAATCTGTGCTGTTCAGAAAGTTCCTGATGGGTAGTTCAAAAAGTTCAAAACTCAGTTTTGAACTGAGCTTTTAGTTAGGGATTTGGGGCTTGACTAACAAAAATTGAAGCAACATGCAAGGCTTGAGAGCATCTCATGATTTCTAGACAGCAGACTTCTAGGAGTCTGGAATAGAAAAGGATTTTCCAAACCTGAAATTCAGCCTTGAAAATCATTGACAATATTGTTATAGATCCCAAATCATTTCATTCATCCTTCATTGTCAAAAGGAGACTATGGGGGTGATCTCCATGGGAAAATCTCATCTCCTCTGAAGAGTATTATAGCCTGGCTTTAACTACACTTTGATGCTTCCAATGAAAAATAATGACTGTAAAATTTTCCAGCATCACCATATCTACCAGAAAAGGGGGGGGTGGGGTTAGAGAGAGTATCCAAAATGTGACTCACTATCCCTGTGCTGCAGTATATGAATCTAGGTGCCCAAAACAATAGACATACTACATTTTTAATCACAGACATTTTTTTTTTCAGATAAGGGAGATGCCTGGGTTTACAGAACTCAAAATGTCATTTTCTGCTACTGAGAACATTTCTCCTGAGCTGTTTCTAACTGCCTCTTGCTTTATGAACCATTCTTCTTCGTTTTTATCTAAAAGCATGAAGTAGGTAGGCCTAATTCATGGAATATAAACTTCTAAAATATGAATAGTTAGTAGTTATGATTGCCTGGAATACCTTGAGTGGACTTCCTATACATTTTACTGCTCCACTCCTCGCCCCCCACCACACACACGCCCTCCCCACTCCTAGCCAGTGTCCTAGTGGAGAAAGAGAAAGACAGACAGGCAGATGGAGAGGTGAGGCAAGGCAAGGTTAAAGAATAGAAGGATACTATTCTCCCAGTCCATATCCCCCACTTCCTGGAAGATGGGGACACCAGGCCACTAGCACTTCTTGCCTTATGGACAAAAATCTTATTTCTTATTCTTTCTGCAATCATTATTATTTGAAATCTGCCATCTGCCAATGCAAAACAAAAACAAAAATCATTACCTTCTTTATTACTCTCTGAACTCTCTCATTCCTATGAGAGGAGAAATGTATTACTCCTATCCTTTTTTGTCCTTCCTTTCCATTGTGTCTTCTGGAAACTTCCCTTCCCCCCATCATTAACAAACTCTCCTTCATCCTAGATTTCTTCCTCTCACATTCTTTCCATTTTCTTATGCTCACAGAAATTTTGTTTCCCTGGAAGACACTATATCCCTGATCACTCTTTTCAATACTGTGCTCCTCTCATGCCTGAGACACACTGAGTCAAGATGAGTCAGCATATTCTTTGCTGCTACTTCTAGACTCTTCTTCTGCCACCATAAATCAGGACCTTTTCTTCTGTTGAGGTTCCCTATATCTGTCTATATCACCTTGTCCAAGTCTTTTTTTGCTGTTAATCTACTAGATTTCAGGTCAATTCTTCTTTCACAAGGAGTTCTGAACCTGGCTTGTAGTCTTCCTCTACAGGCCAAGCCAAGTTATGGCTTCTCAATTCATTTGCCTCTGCAGCTGCTACGCACTATATCAATGATCATATCTTCCATTTGACCATCACCCATAACTCACTGTTCTGCTTTCATGAGTCAGAAATTCAGAAATTCCTTGTTTCGATCATGAGCTCGTTTTTTTACCTCTATAGTGTGGTGCAGTGGAAAAAACAATGGCTCTGAAATCAGAAGGTCTCAGTTCAAATATCACCTGCCTGCTTGACATTGGGTAAGTCCCTTACACTTCTTCAGACCTCAGTGATTTTTTCTGTAAGATGAGGAGAGTGGACTGTAGGGCTTCACTGGCAGGAGCAACAGCTACCATATAGGCTAGGCTGGTTTTTCCCTGAACAGTATTGAAACCATCCTTGAGATTTAATGAACTCAAGGGATTAAGGCTTGAGCCATTGACGTAGCTTCCTGGTTGCTTAAGTACAAAAATCTAGCACATGAAGAGTCAACAGCTTTTAATTAGGACTTCTGATTGGCACACCAGCCTGGCTGATATAGAAGCAGTGCAGCACTGATCAAGTGAATCAAAGATGCATCTTTGCTGAATATCATTTCCCTGCTATCAATAAGCAGACCTCCTTTTCTTAACTACTAGACAGAGTACAAGTTTCCCATTCAGAACCTGAAGCACCAGGCTAGATTGAGTTGGGCTAATCCTACAACAGAAACTCTCAGACTCTGTGTTTATGATTCTGTGATCCTTCTTCCTCACTCCTCCTAAAGCTAAGCTTTAGGTGAAGTCCTTGTGACAAACCTGCTGTTCCCTCCCTCTTTTTCCAATCTGTCACTCTTGCTCTCACCTCACTTCCTTCTTTCAGAGTCAAAATATCTGAGTTTAAATCTAAGCTCTGCTAAGTGACCTTGGCTACCAGTGACTCCCAATGGATCATGCAGTGAGTAAAAGTGATATGTTCATTGCCACCAGCTTTAACTTTTGCTACAAATCCAACATTCTCTCCATCATTCTCTAGTACCATCTGTACAGACTCCAATGCAATTTTTCTGCTGTAAACTTTCATTTATGAAAAAATTCATTGACTTCAAGATATACATCTTCCACTCTTATGTGCCCTTCCAAAAGGCAACACAACAATAGCTCTCAATGTATGCTTCCTTCATAAACATACCTTACATAAAGTAACACTGTGCCATGTTAGAAATATTAGTTATTTCATTTAACTGATTTGCAAACTTTGGGTTGTGCTTAAACCTGGTAATAAGCTTTTGGAATTGGTCATTACTAATTTCAGAAAAGAAACAGTATCATTCAATAAAGCAATTTTATGAATTTCATCGAAATACTTTTCCCCATGAACTATTTCTGATGTTTTAATAGCAGCAGGTAACACGAAATCTTCTCCTATCATAGAGGACTTTTTAGTTTTTGCAATTAAATAAGACTTTTTATAAGATGCAAGTCAATACGTTTCTTTGACAGGAACAAATTTCTCAAAACATTGTTTTTCTTTATTTGAACATTTTAAAAGCCATTCAAAATATTCCTTTGGTTTATTGCAGTATGCTACATGCTTGGTATTAAGAGGTCATTTTGGTTTGGTTGGTTTCATGCTCTCCATAGCCAAAACATCCATGCAAATTGAGCAAAAAAGTTTTTCCACACTACCATCACTATTAAAAGTAAATACATACTGCAAAAATGATTCAATACATTTTCTTTTTCTTGTCAGTGTAGTGTACTGCAACCTGGTAGTGAAGACTCTGCCACATTGTCATCAGTATTTTTTACCTCTTCTCCCTAAATGTAGCCACTTCTCCATAAAAAAAAATATTTTTGTCTTAAAATATAATAAATATTGCTAATAATTTCTCAATAAATACCAGCTTTATTGTATGAAATCACATTTGTTTGCACTTAATTTAAAAAACTCATCTTCTCATTTACATTGACATATAGCAGTGATGGTGGAGAAATATTATAAAAGGGCTTTTGCCTTTACTTGCTGCAATTAAACACTTAAGTTTCTGTAAAAGAACAAAATAACAGCAATTTTAAAAATCAAACATTCCAACACAATACAATGCAAAGATATACTAATCTGATACTTATATGACGAAGAATGACAGTAGGAAAATACTAAGTCTTTATTTTCCATAATTAAACTATTATGTTTCTGTAAGAGCAGAAAACTTTGCATGTACAGTAAAAAAAAAACAAAACCTGCAATTCATAACATAGAGCAGTCTCTAATCTGAGCTGAGGTGTTTCTGGCAGTGTTCTTTGGCACTGTGTGGTGTGAGGACACACGCAGTGCAAAGTGTGCATGTTGTGTGTTCAGAACCAAGGCTACAGTGAAGTCATGCAATGCAACATGGGCAAGTGCTGCCAGAAAAACCTTGGATTCATTACGTGTTTGATTTTGAATTAATTTTTGGTTGTTGTGTGCAGAAATCTTTTACTGTTGCCAATTTTTTCACAATCCCCACATTCAATTATGTGACCTTATATGAGGTCACAACCTACAGTTTAAGAAGCACTGGCCCAGAGTACCAAGGGATGCGCCCACGGTCATATACCTAGTATGTGTCAGAAGTGGAACTAAATCTCAGCTCTTCCTGACTTTGAGATTGCCTCCTTTGATAAAAATTATAAAGAGCAAAATTTCTTTTGCTACCTTCCTAGAACAAATGGAAGGAACCCAACTTTCCTCATTTGCCTAAGTATCAGTGAACAAGCTAAACAAATGCCTAATACAGTGTGGAATCAGTACAGAAGTTTTCACCTTAAGATGAAGTCATTTGGAGACTTTCCAATCAATTCACTAATAAGAGATCTAGGGAAGCTGATGGTACTCTCTTAAGTACTTCTTCCTGCAGTGAGACTTTCTGCAATGAGGGTCTGCAATGAAAGAAAGTAGATGGTCTGGGCAGTGTTGGGGCAGTATCCTGTCTGTTACCTTGCATATATGAGGCTGTAGCATAGCTCAGAAATTAGGATGCTGAATCTCTAGACTGGTTATGTTAAATAATGAGGGCTGCCAATTCAGGACCAATGGAATGAACTGGAGAGCTAGTGATTTCAACTTAATCTTTGAGTGTCTTTTGATTAAAAAAAAATTTCCATAAAAAGTACCTTGGGATTCCCCAATTGATAAATGGTCAAAGGAAATGAATAGGCAATTTTCAGAGGAAGAAATTAAAGATATCTATAATCATATGAAAAAATGCTCTAAATCACTTTTCATTAGAGAGATGCAAATCAAAACAACTCTGAGGTACCACATCACACCTATAAGATTGGCAAACATGACAGAACAGGAAAATGATAAATGTTGGAGAGGATGTGGGAGAGATGGAACACTAATTCATTGTTGGTGGAGCTGTGAACTGATCCAACCACTCTGGAGAGAAGTTTGGAACTATGCCCAAAGGGCCACAAAAATGTGCATACCCTTTGACCCAGCAATATCGCTACTAAGACTGTATCCCCAAGAGATCATAAAAATGGGAAAGGGTCCCACATGTACAAAAATATTTATAGCAGCACTCTTTGTAGCTGCCAAAAACTGGAAATCAAGGGGATGCCCATCAGTTGGGGAATGGCTGAATAAGTTGTGGTATATGAATGTAATGGAGTACTATTGCACCATAAGAAATGATGAACAAGAAGACTTCAAAGAGGCCTGGAAGGACTTATATGATCTGATGCTGAGTGAAACGAACAGAACCAGGAGAAATTTGTGCACAGCAATGACCACAGTGTGGGAGAGTTTTTTCTGGTAGACTTGGAACTTCGTAATAATGCAAGAACTTAAAAAAAAAAATAATAATTCCCAATGGTTTTCTAAGACAAAATGCCTTCCACACTCAGAGAAAGAATTATGGAATTCATTTGCAGAATGTAGCAGATCTTGTTTGTGTGTGTGTGTGTGTGTGTGTATTATGTTTTTTTGTTATATGACTTCTTTCATTTATTTTAGTTCATCTATACAGCATTACTACAGTGAAAATGCATTCAATAGCAAAGTATGTGTAGATCATATATAGAATTGTATGGCATCTTGGGGAGGGAGGGGAGTGGTAGGGGGTAGGCAAAAATATAAGTTTTTGGTAGTGATTGTAGAACATTAAAATAAATAAATAAATAGATTTGTTAAAAGAAGTATCTTGGGGCTGGAGTCAAGATGGTGGAGTAAAAGCAAAGACTTGCTTGAGCTATTCCCCAAACAGCTCCAAATACCTGTAAAAAATGACTAAATAAATCCTACAGCATCAGAATACACAAAATGACAGAGTGAAACAAATTTCCAGCCCTAGACAACCTGGAAGGTTGACCAGAAAGGTGTATTGCACCAGGAGAGATGAGTGCAATCCAGCACAAAATGTACCAGCATAGACCAGGCCTGAGCAGACCTGGAGCAGGCCTCAGCGGACTGGGTTCATTGGCAGCTGTGGCCATTTTCAGACTTCTCAACCCACAAACACTATGGATAATTTACAAAGCCAGTAGGAAAGGTCAGTTGGACGTTGAGTGAGAAAAGAGTGCAGTCTAGCCTTAGCTCCAGAGCAGTGCCAGTGGCAGCAGCTTTGGAGTTCTCAGTCCAAGGTGGTGGGGGGATCAAGTGACTAATCAGAGGAGATCAGCAAGAATCTCTTCACTGGTGCTGAGGCAGGATTCCATTGCTTTGGATCTGGGGCCCAGTCCTGGGTGTTGGTTCTGGGGCAAGGAATAGCGTTGGCATGGCAGACCTTGGGGTAGCAGTGGAGAGGGAAGCCTCCTCACAGTTCCAAGGCAGAAAAGAGTGCTTTTGGTCACTCACAGATCAGAGCACAAGCCAGGAGGAGTAAACACCTCTCCTTTGATCATACCACCTTGGAAGAACTGAAAATTTACAGGTCCCTAGAAGTATCTCTGCAAACAGCTACACAAAATCACTAAAGCTTGGGACAGTCCTCCCTCTACACTGGAAGCAGAGTCCTACCTTAGCAATAAGTTAAAGAGTCAAGTAATTGGCTGGATAAATGAGCAAACAATGGAAAAAACTCAGACTACAGAATCTTACTTTGGTAACAAAGAAAATCAAAACATACAATTCAAAGAAGATAATAAAGTCAACGTTCCTAAATCAAAAGACTCCAAGAAAAATATGAACTGGTCTCATGTCATGGAAGAGCTCAAAAAGGATTTTGAAAATCAAGTAAGAGAAGTAGAGGAAAAGTTGGAAAGAGAAAAGAGAGTGATAAAAGAAAATAATGAAAAATGAGTGAACAGCTTGCTAAAGGAGACCCAAAAAATACTGAAGAAAACAACACCTTAAAAACTAGACTAACCCAAATGGTCAAAGAGATCCAAAAAGCTAATGAGAAGAAGAATGCCTCAAAAGCAGAATGAAAATGGAAAAAGAGGTCCAAAAGTTCCCAGAAGAAAATGATTCCTTAAAAATTAGAATGGAGCAAAATGGAAGCTAATGACTTTATAAGAAATCAAGAAATTATAAAACAAAACCAAAAGAATGAAAAAAAGAGAAAACAATGTGATATCTCATTATCAAAACAAGTGACCTGGAACATAGATCCAGGAGAGATAATTTTTAAATTATTGGACTACCTGAAAGCCATGATCAAAAAAAGAGCCTGAACATCATTTTTCAAGAAATTATCAAGGAAAACTGCCCTGATATTCTAGAATCAGAGGGTAAAATAAAAATTGAAGGAGTTCACCAATCACCTCCTGAAATAGTTTCCAAAAGGAAAACTCCTAAGAATATTATAGTCACATTCTAGAGTTCCCAGGTCAAGGAGAAAATACTGCAAGCAGCCAGAAAGAAACAATTTGAGTACTGTGGAAACACAATCATGATAACACAAGATTTAGCAGCTTCTACATTAAGAGATTAGAGGGCTTGGAATATGATATTCTGGAGGTCAAAGGAGTTAGGATTAAAACCAAGAATCACCTACCCAGTAAAACTGAGTAAAATCTTTCAGTGAAAAAGATGGATATTCAATGAAACAGAGGACTTTCAAGCATTCTTGATGAAAAGAACAGAGCTGAATATAAAATATGACTTTCAAATACAAGAATCAAGAGGAGCATGAAAAGGTAAACAGGAAAGAGAAATCATAAGGGACCTACTAAAGTTGAACTGTTTGCATTCCTACATGGAAATATGATATTTGTAACTCATGAAACCTTTCTCAGTATTGGGGTAGCTGGAGGGAATACAGACACACACACACACATATTTAGACAGGGCACAGGATGAGTTGAATATGAAGGCATGCTATCTAAAATATAAAATATTGCTAAATATTTCTAAATATAAAATATTGCTAAAATATGCTGTCTAAAAATAAAATTAAGGGGTGTGAGAGAGGAATGTACTGGTAGAGGGAGAAAGGGAAAAGTAGAATGGGGTAAATTATCTCACGTAAAAGAGGCAAGAAAAACTTTTGCAGTAGAGGGGAAGAGGGGGAAGGTGAGAGAGAATGGGTGAAACTTACTCTCATTGAATTTTCTTTAAGGAAGAATAACATACACACTCAATTGGGAAATCTAGCTTACCCTACAGGAAAGTAAGGAGGAAGGGAATGAGATGGGGGAATGATAGAAGGGAGGTCCGAAGGGGGTAATTAGAAGCAAACACTTTTGAGGAGGGACAAGGTCAAAAGAGAGAATAGAAAAAATAGGGGGGTGGGATAGGATGGAGGAAAATACAGTTTTTCCCAATATGATTGTTATGAAAGTGTTTTGCATGACTGCTCTATAACCTATATCAAATTGCTTGCCTTCTCAATGAGGGTGGGTGGGGAGGCAGGAGGGGAGAGAATTTGGAACTCTAAGTTTTAAAAACTAATTTTAAAAATTGTTTTTATGGGAAATAAGATATATAGCAATGGGGTATAGAAATCTATCTTGCCCTACAGGAAAATATAAGGGGAAGGGAATAAGAGAAGAGGGGGTAATGATAGAAGGGAGGGCAAAGTGAATGAAGGAGTAAACAGAACGCACACTGTCTTGGGGTGGGAAGAGGGGAGAGATGGGGAGAAAACTTGGAACTCAAAATCCTGTGGAATTAAATGTTGAAACAAAAAATAAATTTAAAAAGTAAAAAAGTATCTTATAATTGTACATAATTCTAGTCTTCTAAGTTTTTTTTTTCTTAATGTACTCATTTCCAGCACCTTGTATTTCAAACATGATCAGCTGGGTCATTGCGCTGACACAGTATCTTTAACAAGCAGTCCATAGCACCAAGAAACATGCTTCTTTCAGAAAGCAGCAGGGTTATTATATATTTAAAAAAAGTAACTTGCAAAATGGTGTATTTGTTAGAAACTTTTAAAATGCTATTACATATTGGTTGCTCTTATTATTGGGTTCCCTTTCAGTTGGCTGAGTTGGAATTTCAATGTTTTTAAAAAAACTGTTTGGAATTCAACTGCCCAGAGACTGACTTTGCCAATTCTTTCACTTTTTTAAACAGACTTTGTATAACAGAGGCTTAGCTCATCTTCATTTTAAAGAAACCGGGATTTGATGCTAGCTGCTAAGACAGGCTATGTCAGGAGTAGCTGAAATGGGCTCTTCACGAAGCTCTGTGCCAATTCCTTTCCCTACATTTAAATAAGTCCTCAACTGTTCAACAAATTTCAACTTAAAGGTAGCTTTTTAACAAAGAGGCCTAACTTTTTTTCCTTCAGTCAATTAACTTTACATGGGTTTTCTCTCTGCCTTTATGGATGATGAAGCTGAAATGTATAATGTGGTCTATTGTTTTCATTTGAGGATATACTATCTTAAGAGAAATTTGCCAAAATGACTTAATTTTGACTTTCCTACAGGATGGAATCTCATTTGTCATTATTTGGGTTGTTTTTTTTCCTGACTTAGGTTTCAGAGACAAGGATGGGAAAGATCATTTCTGTTGGGATCATTATTCTGTTCTGCCTCTGTACCTCTGTACAAGGTAAGTCTGAAATAAAGCATTAAACATGGAAGTGGGGGAAGCACTGGAGAAATTCTACTAATAATCCAAGTGACTGTGAGGTAGATGGAACACATATCTATTTTTCCCCAACCTTGTTTTCTATATATGATAATGTTTCAGATTTTCTTCCAACGTGAAATTTCTTCACCTTCTTCCAAAGGAAACAAGTCTCTTCTCTAGTGGGACTAAAGTTAACAGGGAGCCATTTTGATGACATAGCAATATCTCTGGTGAAGAATAGGATGCATTTTGGTGACATATGTCTTGATGAAAAAACATCACAGGTGACAGAAGGATGCATTCTATGATGTCAGATGGCAGAGAGAGGGAGGGAGAGTTAAGGACAAGAAAATGTCAGTAAATACACTTTTGCACAAAACCTACCTGCCGGCTCACTGGTTTCTCAAATTCCAAGAAAAAGTTTTTCATGTAAATAAGTGATTTTCGATCCTTCTTTGGTTTTATAGGTAGCCGGAAATAAAGAGAGCAGAATCCTTAGGATCCTGGAGGGCAGACCCCACCTATCTACCAGAAAGATCAAGGTTCCATGGGAGAGGTAGCATTTGACATGGACTTTCAAAGATGAATCAGAATTCAACAGAGCACATAGATTAGAACAGTCTGATTAGGCCATGGAGTGCTTAGATAGCAATAATTAGTCTAGAAGAGTAGGCTGGCATCACATTAATAATTGATTTGAGATGAACACACTCATTGAATGAATGCTACACACTGGAGTTTGAACTTTACCCTGTAGGCAATGGGGAGCCACTAAATGTTTCTAAAGAGAGGATTATGATCAGATCTATGCATAAGAAAGATTATGCTTACAACAGTGTGAAGAACAGATTCAAAAGAGAGAGTGGAGGTAGGAACACTTACTAGGAGGTTCTTACAATAGTCAAAGCAAGGGGTTAGGATAATAATTGACATTTGAAAAATACAGGTTTGCATAGCACATTATAGATATTATTTCATCCAGAACTAGTTCACTGAAGAGTCAAGATAAGGAAAGGAGAAGAGTATAGCCAGTGCCGGCGTAATGGCCTAGGAAAGAACTGAGGAGTGAGGGACTGGAGGTCATGGTGAAGAAGAAAAATAGGGCAGGGGTGGAATGACAACAGTTTGTCGTCAGATTAAAGAATTCTGAAATGCATTAATTCCATTTTAATAGTGGAACATTTGTGGGTGATGGTAAGATGAAAAGGATGACCATATCCCCATGTAGCTGAGGTAGGGTGGAGAAATAGGTCATGGGAAATAAGGAACTGGGAGGTTAGGGGAATTGAGGGAGTATCCAAATATTCAGGAAAGAGGTGGGAAGATGAAGAGAAGGATGATGAGCCAGACGTTGTACTCACAGAGGGAGGGAGGAGGAGTTTTCTGGTGGTTAGTTGATAACAGCTACTAGAATTTTGATTAGGTGATAAATACAGGTTCAGTGAACCTCAAAGGAGGATAATGGGAGAGGGAGACCTTGGAAGTAGCAGCAAGAAATATCCCAACTATGTTGCCACAACTAGTTAGATGATGAGCTATGATGTGATTTAATTTTGTCCATTGTGGTTCAGTCATTTCAGTTGTGTCCAACTCTTTGTGACCCCATTTGGGGTTTTCTTAGCAAAGATACTGGTAGAGTGGTTTGTATTTCCTTCTCCAGCTCATTTTACAGGAAACTGAGGCAAACAGAGGCTAAGTGACTTGCCCAGGGTCACACAGCTAGTCTGAGGCTAGATTTGAACTTAGGTCTTCCTGACTCCAGGTTAAGCTGTATCACCCAGCTACTTAATAATAATAAAAGAAATAAAAGCTAAAGCAATTTTGAGGTTTGACCTCATATTCATCAGGTAAGCAAAGCTGACAAAAAAAGAAAATTATAATTGTCAGAGCAGCTATGGGAGCAAGGAAATACTCATTTCACTTTTGGTGGAGTTGTGAAATGCTCCAACCACTCTGAAAAGAAATTTGGAACACAAATACACAAAAGATCACTAAACAATGATTTCCCTTTAATCCCTCAATACTGCAATACCATTGTCAAGTACATACTTCAAATAGATCAAAGACATAGGCCAAGGCGGATATGTACAAAAGTAGTTATAGCAGCACTTTTTGTATAGCAAAGAAATGGAAACAGAATGGGCACCCATCAACTGGGGAATGGCTGAACAAATTATGACATATGAATGTAAGAGAATATTATTGTACCACAAAAAATAATGGAAGAGATGACATATTCAAAGAAACCTTGGGAGACTTGTATGAACCAATATATAGTGAAGTGAGCAGAACTAGGATACAGTAAATCCTACAAGATACTGTAAAGAAAAACAGCTTTGAAGGACTTATAATCTCTGGTTGATTCATTGATCATTCAGGCTTCTAGAAAATGATAAAGCATGCCTCCTACTTCTTGTGGAGTGGTGATGGACTGCAATTGCATTTTCAGACATGAACAAATAATACAAATTTGTTTCACTTGATTTGTTACAAAAGAGAGCTTTTATTTTGATTGGGGAGAAAAGACTTATAGAGTGTTGGGAATAGTGAAGCAAAACCAAAAAAAAAAAAAAAAGGAAGAAGCAGAAGAAAAGACTGTCATTGAAACATTTTTAAAATATACAGAAGACCACAGAGGAAGTTTAGAAAATACAAATAGTTGATGTTGGTACTACCACACTAAATGTAATAGATATTTTAAAAATCTATGTAATAGATTCTTGGTTTCATACGTAGTCATCTTTTCCTGGCCTTCTTTGTATATGTATGTTTGTTGATGACTGAACAGGAAAAAAATCGAACGGAAAACAATATAACGTGGCATGTAACACTTTGAAGAGAAAGGAGAAGGGTCAGTTGTAAAATAATTCCAGAAATACCTAGAATCATCTAAATATCTTGTATTTCTTCCTTTGTCTTTTCTCTCTTTCCCCTCCATCCTTTCTTGTGCTATTAGGTGGTGAAGAAATACTATGCAGATACTGCAATCTCTCACTCCCTTTCCATGGCTGCCTTTTGGATGGTGGCACCTGCAGTGTCAACCAAGGTCAATTTTGTAAAATTGAGCACCACGAGCAAGGTAAGTCTGGCATTGAATGCAGTCTCCAAAGCAGAGGATGTTTTCCTGATACTAGCTCAGGCATCTATTTATATAGTGGCTCAGGTGCTGACCAAAATGGAGAGGGAGTAGGTTGAAAGCTGAGAAGGTATCCCAACCCACAAATATATCCTCTTTCACCTTTCAGGTTGCCTGAAACTCCACCATTTAAAATCTCTTTTTGGTTAAGGAAGTGTCTGGCTTCAAGAGTTTCTGTCAAAATGGTCATAATATTCAAAAGATATAACCTTTTAAATCAATCATAACTAAGAACACATCAGCATGAACTCCTCCTACCCGGCTTTTCTTTTTCTTTTCAAATGGATCGGATGGGACTGTCATAGAACAGAGAACAGTATTTGTTTGAGTGAATCTTGATGATCCCCTCACTGCAGGTAGACCCCTATTTATGCTTTTTCGTTCTGTGTGGATGTCCAAATTCTTCCTTATGTCTCCCATAGAAGATTTAACCAAAGTACTAGAAGCTTTCCGCTAGGTCCTCTTCTATTTCATAGCTCTCATGAAACATTTAGACTCTCACCATCCTCAAACATTTCTCCCTTTCCCTCATTTCTTCCCTAAATGTTCTTATTATTTTATCTTGAATTGGAAACACATCAACAAATATAAATTTTTCTATGTTATTTATAAAGAAAAAGCTTATAATATGAAACAGTGAATATTACATGTAGAATTTTTCTGTTTTAAAAGCACATTTGAAAAAAGTACATATTAACCTAGTAGTACAAACACTGCCCTGCTGAACTAAGTCCTCTACTGAACATTCTTCTGTGTATTTTTTTAAAAAGTTTCATGGACACTACTTGCTTTATTTTTGAATTTTATTTTATTTTGTTTTTCCCAGTTACATGTAAGAACAATTTTTAACATTTGTTTTTAAAACTTTGAGTTCCAAATTCTCTCACTTTTTCCTCCACCTTCTCTCATTGAGAACACAAGCAGTTCAATATAGGTTATACATGTGTAGTCATGCAAAACATATCCATAATATTCATGTTCAGACAAAAAAAAACTCAAGAAAAAGGAGGTTTAAAAAAAATGTGCTCAATCTGTATTCAGACACCACCAGTTTTTTCTCTGAGGATAGACAGCATTTTTAATCATAAGTCCTTCCGAGTTGTCTTGGATAACTGTTTTGCTGAGAACACCTAAGTCATTCACAGCTGATCATCTTACAGTACTGCTGTTGCTTTATACACAGTACATTTCACTTTGTATCAGCCCATGCAAGTCTTTCCAGGTTTTTCTGAGAGCATCCTACTCATCATTTCTTATAGTACAATAGTACTCCATCATAATCACCTACCATAACTTGCTTAGCCATTCCTCAATAGATGGGCAGCCTCTCAATTTCTAATTCTTTGCCCTCACAAAAGAACTGCTATAAATATTTTTATACATATAGGCCTCTTTCCTTTTTTTAAATCTTTTTTGGGATACGGACCTAGTGGTGGTATTGCTAGGGTAAAGTGAATGCATGATTTTATAACCCTTTGGGCATGGTTCCAAATTGCTCTGCAGAATGGTTGAATCAGTTCACAACCCCACCAACAGTGTATTAATGTCTCATTTTTCCTACATCCCCTCCAACATTTCTGTCCTATTAGCCAATCTAATAGGTATGAAGTAATACCTCAGAATTGCTTTAATTTGCATTTCTCCAATCAATAGTGAGACAGAGTATTTTTTAATATGGCAATAGATTGTTTGCTTCATTTAAAAATTTTTTTAAAAATCTTTATCAAAATATCTTTTCCCCTTTCGCCTTCCTTTCCTCTTTCTCCTCCTCCTTCTCTCTGTCTTTCTCTCTTTCCCTTCCCCTCTGCCCCCTAGCAACCAATGCTGTTGCTTTGAAGAAAAGTTGTTCCTCTCTGGTAGAGAAGACCTAGGGCACATGGCAGGGTCAATTGACACATGTTCAGCATTATCTTTCTACTGGTCAAAAGTACAATTCGGAAAGTCATGAACTTTTCTCCCCCTTACTTCTTACAATTCTTACTTGCACCTGAGTTAGGACAAGTAAACTTGTTCTATCTTTTCACAGTGTGCTCCGCTGCATACACACAGTAAACACCTCCCACAGAGTCTTTTTGAGTCAGGGTGATAAAATCATGCATTTCTCTCCATTTGCCTTTTCAGTCTTCTAGTAGCGTCGTGAAGATTTTTCTAAAAAGAATTCTAAACTGTGTTTCTCTAGTAAGCATATTCTAGAAATGTAGATCAACTGTGTTCAGGGATGTCTATATGAATATGTTACAGATAACCATGTAGGGATACATGTGTGTACATGCAGGGGTATCCCTGTATCTGTGAAAATATATACATATTGGTGAGGGAGGTGGCCCAGCACCCTCATGTTACAGGTGAGGGAACTAAAGTTTGAAAAACTCAATCTTTTTGCTCAAAGGTACACTGGCAGTAAGTGAGCTAAGATCTGAAGCAAATTCTGGTGCTTTTTCCATTGCGCTATGCTATACCCTCTCTCAGGACATGATTAGGAGGAAGTCTAAAAATAAACCCTGATATATACATGACAGAAAGCAGGGCACAATGATAAGAAGACATGGTCCCGACTGACATCAACTACATTTGTGACTGTGTTCAAGGCACTTACATTCTCTGAGCCTCAGTGTCCTTGGCTGTCAAACAGAATAATAATGTGCTACCTGCAGCATATGGTTGTTACAAAGAAAGTGCTTTCTAAACCTATTATTGAGACAATGGAATGTATGCCTTTGATAATGTAAGTAGCAGTCTGAAAGCACTCCAATCAATATCCTTGCCAAGAAAACCCCAAATGGGGTCACAGAGAGTTGGACACAATTGAAACAACTCAACACCAAACAAAGTAGTGTTTTGGTTTCTTCTGTGGAAAAAAAACTCAATTCCATTCTATAGGAATATATTGAATATAATTTTGTCGTATCCCTAGCACTCAGTAATAATAACAACAGTCATCCTGGTAGTCAAGATCATCTCATCAGTGAGAGGTTTTAAAGGGGCAAAGCGAATACATCCTCATTTTACAAAGTCCAGATGGAGATCTGGTCAAAGTACCATAATGGGCTTTCACTTGTGGTAGGACTCTGAAACACCTGTGTTTGGCATATATAATGTCTAATTTCTAATGGAACATTTCCCTCCCCAAACACACATTTCTTCTTCTGAATTCTGCAGGTGGTGTGGAATGGTTCACAGTTAAAGGCTGTACTACTCCCAAAGAGGTATGCCATTTACGGAGAACAGTCAGCAATACCATTCATTTGTCCAAATGTTGCCAAAATGACATGTGCAACTTCTGAACTAGAATCCCCAACTGGATCATCTGGGTCATAGAAGGGATACGATGCCAACTTACAAGCAGCCTAGCATTAGGATAGCAATGTATATATTTTCTCTGGGGTGAACTGACTACAATCTAGTGGTTGATCACAGCACCTGGTAAATTGTAGAGCACTTGATATCACCATGCTTCCTTCTTCTCATCCTATGAAATAGTGGGTTTGGGGAGGAGGCAGGAAAGAAATATGGCCAAAGGCTGGCAACACATTGCGATTTCCTGAAGCTTTCTACAGCCATTCTTCTCACTCCTACTTAAAGACACCACATTGGCATCCTTATTACTTGCCCAAGCAATTCTAAGGCTTTAGAGAAAGAAAGAAAAAAGGATATAGCTCCCATCTACTCCCACTTTCTCCCTAAAAAAGTTGGAGGCTACCATCCAAACGACTAGTTTTGGTACAGATTGGTATCCTACCATATATTATTCAAAATCCAAAATTATACTCCCCTGGTTTCTTCTTTCACATTTAGGGCAGTTCTAACAGTGGCATGTTGCATCAATTCTAGTATCTGGAAAGAGTTAAATTGGTTTCTAAAGTGACCTAATTTATTTCTCCTGAATAGTTCACACTCTTGGGGAATCTTGGTATCTTGAACACTCCTAAAAAGAATCAAACAAGTATAAGAAAAGTTAAATTTATGAACAGTATGAGACAAGTTTAGGATAGAGGACTGTCACTTGCAAACATGACTTCTCCCAATGACAAAACACTGCAAGATTTGCCTTTACTTCTACAGTGGGAGTCTTAAGCACACAGCATTTACATAAAGGTAGGTAGGTGAGGCAATATAAATGAAACTCCTACTTATAAGAAGCAGATGAGGATCTGGCCTGAATTTCACAGTTTTTTGATAATACAGGGCAGAGCACTGCTTTTGGTTAGTGTTTTATGAATACTGTTGTGGGGTGGGGAAAATAGTATATTTTAGTATTGAGTTTCACAATGTTTTCTTCAGATGTAGATCCTGTAGGCATTTGAGAAATGTTTGTTAAAAATAAAATTAAAAAAAAAACTCAACTTTTACTTCTCTTTCAGTTTTTAGACTCCTTTCTTCCTTCTTGATCCCCATCAGCTGCTTGCCCGGTACAATCTTCCTACACTTAGAGAAAAGAATATACCAGATCAGAATCCTACCCAAATGTTCCTTATCCAATTATCCCCCAATCACTGGGCTAGGTTGGCCATATTTTTCATGATGATATTTTAATAAATTAGAATAAGTACCTACCTCTTTTGGGTGAAGAAACTAAGGCAGGGAGCAAATGAGATTTGAATAAGATGCCAAAATAAGTTCGCAGATGAATCCAAAGGAACTCAAAACTATGGTGTGGCTTTGGATTCAAAAGAGTTCGGTTCAGATCCTGACTCAGCTAGGTGGTGCAGTGGATAGAATTCCAGGTGCAGAGTCAGGAAGATCCTCTTAAAGAGTTCACATCCAGCCTCAGACACTTACTAGTTGTAGGACCCTGGGCAAGTCACCTAAACTTGTTTGCCTCCATTTTTCATCTATAAAATGAGCTGGATGGCAAAATATTTGTATTAGCAACCACACTAGCACACAATGGGCTGCTAGCACAGGTTCTTTGATCTGCTTTTCTAAAGGAAAGACAATCTTAAAGGGGCTAACAATCTTTAATTACAAATAAGTAGAAAGAAGTGAGTATAGAAAATACAAGCAGAGAAACTAGCACAGGGATTCAACAGACAGGGCTCCAACTATCTGAACAAAGTAACACAACCACCTACATACACCACCAAACTGGGAGAACACCTACATCTGAATAGTCAGGGGGCACTTAACAAATGGCTACTCAGAGTCCCATAAGGGAATCAAAAGGTCCTCCTCCTGAGGGAGCCCTCAAAACAAAATACCAGCCTCACAGTATATATGGTTTCCAACAAACAGGCTCAGAGTCAGAAGGCATCACAATCCGTGTGACTTAGCACAGCTGTGAATTACTGAGGTTATCCTTCAGATGTTTACAATTAGCCTGAGTGTAGAAACTGAACTCAAGAAAAAGCAATCCCACTTTGCTTACACTTACGTTCTATCCCTCCAGGATCCTGGTCTTTACAATCTAACACTCAGCTTTTACACAGGTGAACAAGAGATTGTTATGGCCATGGACCCTGGAACAAAAAGAGGCATTCATATCTCTCAGGAAATATATATTGGACTAACATAATTTCTATAACAATACAAAAGAGATAATCACAAACATATCATGAACTTCACATCTGCAAAATACATATCCACATAACTTATTACCAGGGTGGCCACATGGCCTTAAACAAACACAAAAGTATATAACATCAGAGAACTCAACATGCTCCACCTCAGGTCACAATCCACAACAAAATGTTCAAATAACTTCCTTTGGGGGTGTGTCCTCCTCACCCTGCTGCTGTAGCAGGCTCTCTCATGATACTCTCAGGTGCACACATGCTCTAATGAACCAGAGTCCAAGTTCCTTTTTTTTTCTAAAGTTTATTTATTTTTAGTTTTTAACACTCATTTCCACAAAAATTTGAGTTCCAAATTTTCTCCCCATCTCTCCCCTTCCCCCATCCCATAACACCTTGTATTCTTATTATCCCTTCCCTCAATATGCCCTCCCTTCTATCACAACCCTCCCTTCCCTTATCCTCATCTTCTCTCTTTTCTTGTAGGACAAGATTGATTTCTATACCCTATTACCTGTATTTCTTATTTCTCAGTTGCATGCAAAAACAATTTTCAACATTCATTCCTAAAACTTTGAGTTCAAACTTATCTCCCTTCTTCCTTCCCCACCCATCCCCACTGAGAAGGCAAGCAACTCAATTTAGGCTATATGTAGCTTTGCAAAAGACTAACATAATAGTCATGTTGTGTAAGACTATTTCCCTCCATCCTATCCTGTCCCCCATTTATTGTGTTCTCTCTTTTGACCTTGCCCCTCTCCAAAAGTGTTTATTTCTAATTACTCCCTCCTCCCACGTGCCCTCCCTTCTATCATCCCCCCCACCCCACTTGTCCCCTTCTCCCCTACTTTCTTGTAGTGTAAGATAGATTTTCGTACCAAACTGAGTGAGCATGTTATTCCCTCCTTAAGCCAAATGTGAGGAGAGTAAGCTTCACTTTTTCCCTCTCACCTCCTCCCTTTACTCCTCCATTGAAAAAGCTTTTACTTGCCTCTTTTATGAGAGATAATTTGTCTGGTCCTAGAATGTCAGGGCAGTTTTCTCTGATAATTTCATGAAAGATGATGTCTAGGCTCTTTTTTTGATCATGGCCTTCAGGTAGTCCCATAATTTTTAAATTGCCTCTCCTGGATCTATTATCCAGGTCTCTTGTCTTTCCAATGAGACATTTCACATTATCTTTTATTTTTTCATTCTTTTGATTTTGTTTTGTAATTTCTTGGTTTCTCATAGTCATTAGCTTCCATCTGCGCCATTCTCATTTATAAAGAACTATTTTCTTCAGTGAGCTTTTGAACTTCCTTTTCCATTTGGCTAATTCTGCTTTTTAAAGCATTCTTCTCCTCATTGGCTTTTTGGATCTCTTTTGCCAATTGAGTTAGCCTATTTTTAAAGGTGTTATTTTCTTCAGCATTTTGTTGGGTCTCCTTTAGCAAGCTGTTGACTTGCTTTTCATGATATTCTTGCATCGCTCTCATTTCTCTTCCCAATTTTTCTTCTACCTCTCTTACTTGATTTTCAAAATCCTTTTTGAGTTCTTCCATGGCCTGAGGCCATTGCATATTTATTTTGGAGGTACTGGATGAAGAAGTTTTGACTTCCTCTGACAGTATGCATTGTTCTTCCTCATCTGAAAGGATGAAAGAAAATACATGTTCACCAAGAAAGTAACCTTCTATAGTCTTATTTTTCTTCCCTTTTTTGGGCATTTTCCCAGTCAGTTGCTTGACCTTTGAGTCCTTTGTCAAGAGGAGGGGACTGTGGGGACCTGTAAGTTCTCACTTCCTCCAAGGTGGCACAATCAAGGAAGAGGAGTTTACTCCTGTCCTGACCTGTGCACTGGTCTGGAAGCAACCAAAAACTTTTCTGCCCAGGATCTAATAGTAGTAGAATTCCCTCTCTACAGTTGCCTCCAGCCCCACCAGTGCTCCTCCTCCTCACCCTAGGGCTGCCAGTCAGGCCTGAGATTCAGATCAGCTGCTCAGTTCCCCTAGGGGCTTTAAGCAGAGAGCTCCAAAAATGGCCACTGCCGCTGCAATGGCTGCTACCAGTAGGGCCAGACCATGTTTCCTTTCCCAGATGAAAAAGCTTTCTCATTGACCTTTGAAGCTTTCTTTGGTGTTTGTGAGTTGAGGAATCTGAGAACCATGCTGCTGCTGCTGGGGATTTCACCCCTCAAGGCCTGTTCAGGTCCTGTTACTGCCCTGCTCCTAGGCCAGGGCTGGGCTGGGCTCTGTGGGCTGTGCTCCTGTGCAATAGACCTTTCCTGTTGGCCTTCCAGGCTACCTTGGGCTGGAAATCTCTTTCACTCTGTTGTTTTGTGGCTTCTGCTGCTCTAGAATTTGTTTAGAGTCATTTTTACAGGTATTTTATGAGCTGTGGGGGAAGAGTTAGAGTGTGTGTCTTTCTACTCCACCATCTTGGCTCCACCTACCCCCCTCCCCAAGTTCTTAACACTGCTCCAGCCCCGGCTTCCAAGTCCTGAGGGATGCCTGGACAACAAAGCCAACAGAGTGGGCGCCCGGGGGGTTATGGCACTTTCCTTCATCCCACCATAGACAGCTCCACTTTCTGGGCCTCAAGCCATTCCAGGGAGTCATGGCAGGAAAGCACTCTCACTGCTCCTACCCTGCTGCAAAGCCTCCTCGACTTGGGGCTGATTCTTAAGCTCCAGGGATCCTCCTCCTGCAGGGGCCAACAATTCCCATTTCCTACCTGATTCTGTATATAGGCAACTCTCTGCTCCTACTCCATGTTTCACCTCACAGTGGAAGGGACTGCTACATTCCAAGCTCTCCTTGCTCCTGCCTGAATGCAGGCACAGAAGGCTCCAGGGGCTCCTGCTCCCAGCTTCTGTTTCTAGCCCATACCACCCAAAGTCTGGGGCAGTTCATCCTCCTCCAACCTTACATGGGGAGGAGCTGCTGTAGTCTGAGTTCTGGCCACAGCACACTTCCAGAGCCTCCACTCCCCAGCCCAGTCTGGGGTGAGGCTATACCACTTGATCCTTGGTTCTGGCTTTGGCCAACCCCACCTCTCACAAGCATGTTTTCCTCCCACAATCACTGCTCTGGCCTGTGTCCTCAGGAGTGCCAGTGGGTTAGGGAGAGGGAAGGAGAGGTTATCTCCTAGGGCCCCTGCTCTGGGCACTGGGAAACCACTCCTGCTACTGTTTGCTTAGTTTCTCTCAGGTTGAAAAAAGCAACACAATAATAACTGGGGCAATAACTATCTCAATCCCACAAAACTCCATACTTTCCTTTAGCCTGTGCAGATTCTGCCAAATATACCAAATGTATTAGCAACCACACTAGTACACAGGGTGGGGGGCTAACCCAGGTTCTTTGATCTGCTTTTCTAAAGGAAAGACAGCTTTAAAGGGATTAACAATCTTAAATTACAGATAAGTAGAAGTGAGTATAGAAAATACAAGCAGAGAAATTAGCACAGAGATTCATCAGACAGGGCTCCAACTGTGAATAAATAAATACAATCACCTACATGCACAACTAGACTAGGAGAACACCAACATCTGAGTAGTTAGGAGTCTCTTAACAAAAGGCTACTCCAAGTCCCATCAGGGAATCAAAAGGTCTTTCTCATGAGTGAGCCCCCAAGGCAAAATTCCAGCCTCCGAGTATATATAGTTTTCAACTAATAGGCTCAGAGTCAGAAGAAATTACAATCCATGTGACTTAGTACAGCTATGAATTACTGAGGTTATCCTTCAGATGTTTACAATTTAGCCTGAGCCTAGGAAACTGAACTCCAGGGGAAAAAACACAATTCAAAAACAACAACCCAAAACAAGTCATTTTAACCTTGCTGGGCCTCAATTCCTTGAGGAATCTGGATTTCTAGACAGCTTCCAAGGTCCCTGACAGCTGGAGATCCATGATCCTACTGACTCCTCATCATACAAAAGATGGCATGGGAGTTTTAAGGGAAGATAGCAAGATAAATCAGGCTCAGGTATTTCTACTAGCTACATCTGCAATGTTTGGTAGATCGCATCCCTTCTCTGGTCTTGGCTTCCCCATATGTGAAATGGAAGGGTGAAGCCATACAACTTTGAGTCCTTTCCAGTACTTGTATTTTCATTAGCCTCTCAGTGATTGCTGTTCATCTGACTTCTCATTGCAGCCTTTTTCTTCCTAACAGAGAAAAGTCTTATTTTGAATAAAGCCTGCATTGTGTGCAAGGGTACACCACACAATGAAAGCATGAGTACTGCCCACACAGCTCCCTGCATGCAGAGAGGAAGACGAAAAGAAAAATACAGATGTTGGGAGGATTGATTTGTTTGAACCAGTCACCTGATCTGAAAGCTGGACTCCTAAGTCTCAATGGGAGCAAACTTGGACTCCCCATCTTTAGATAGGAAAATGCTATTTTGTCACCCCTTCCACTCTCCATGGTCTGGCTTACTCAGGATGTCCTTTCAAGAGAATATGCTCTGTGTATTTTCTCCTCTACTCTCTACTCAATCAGCTTTCCCTCCCCTTCAGTTAGAATATGCAGATGCCTAGTAATGATGTCATTTCATTTCAGTTTACACCTCCCAGTTAAGTCTCTTTCCCTTCAGGATTCTTCAGCTTACATTTTATGGTATCTTTTGTGCACAAAGACCAGGTAGTTTTGTACTGTTGAATGTAGGTCAAGCAGACCATGAATTTTTTAGGTCACACATCATGCTCTAGTTCATTACCCTGTATCATACAATTATCTGCAAGCCAAGGCTTTCTGCTGGGCAGTTAAGCCTAACCACAAGTGAAATTTAAAATTTCTTTACTCCTGTCTTTTGTTTTTAAAGACCTTCCATTTTCCCCTCCCCCTTTTTTAAAGGGCCATAGAGCTTGAAGCCATCTAATCTAACTCTCCTCTTTATAACAGTTTTTTTAAATAAAAAGAGGAAGTAAAAAATCAGCAAAACCAATCAATACATAGAAAAAAGTCTTGACCATATATGAATATATGAAATGCTCTCAATCTCTGCAAGGGAGTGGGGGAGAGGCACAGTCTCCTATCCTCTTTGTGGTGTGCTTTTTCTTTTGTAATTTGAACATTTCTTAAATCTATCCCTCCAGCATCTGAAATTAACTGCCTTAGGGTTAAATGTTTGTAAATTTTTTATTTAATTGTAGTCCTAAGGAACAGACATGTTCCCTGTCATATACAGGTTACAAGGAGATACCTTGGGTATCCAGGTTGACTGTTAGCAAGGGAAGAAAATGTGTCCTAAAAGAGTAACTAGCATCTCCTACAGGCTCAATCACAGCGCTTTCTAGGCCCCAGTACGGCAATCCATATTCATATCCTTCAGATAAATGCAGAGATGGGCAAACATCCTGGCCGCCTGTGATAGGATATCTTTTACCAATGGTCCTAATACCATGAATTAGGCCCATCTCTCCTCTGTCCCTCCTATGAGAGGCACTAGTTTTTCCTAAAAGGAGACAAAGTTATTCCAGGAACAGACTGGTCCCTGTTTCACTGATACAGCTTCCTGGTTATCTAAAGGCCTAAGTCCCACCTATGTGATGTCACGGTCCCCTTAGATTGGGACATTTCTGAAGACCATATTAATCACTATGTTATTCATCACATCCTGCCCTGATAATGAGGCATATTCTCATAGGGAGACAAAGGGAACCATGTCCAGAAAAGCTAACTACCATTGTATCCTTTTTGTATATCCTCACCATGTTTAGACACAGTAAACTTCCTTTTGTTAACTGTTCAATGACACTTATGTGCCACTTTTTGTCCCAACATCAAACCTGAATTAAGAGAATGCTGGTGTTAGGGTTGTTTCCCACATCCCTGGAGACACGCTGGCCTCGCTTATTAGAGGACACTTCATCTCACTGTAAAGAAGGCATATGAGTGTGTTATAATGAAAAGAATCTTCTCTATGTTCAACAGACTAGGGTTCACATCTCACCTCTACCCTTTTCTACTGAGTGACCTATGGCCAATCACTTGACCTCCTTGGGCTTCACTTTCCTCAGCTGAAAAACTGAGAGGGTTAGATTAGATGACTTATGAGATCACTTCAAAGTCTAGGTCTATGGTTCTTTAAAAAGAATGAGGAGAGAGACAGAGACAGACAGACAGACAGAGAGGATTGGGAGGTGGAAGGAGTTGGTTCCCTCTTCTATACCCGCCCACGTTACATTTGTGAGTCTCTTATCTTCACATTTGACCAACTCTGACATCATTTCATATCTCATATGATCATAATAGCTGACGTTTATATAACACTTCAAGGTTTGCAAAGTGTTTTATTTATCTCATTCAATCCTTATAATCTATGAAAGTAGGTGGTACAAAGTTTATTTACCCTGAGCATGAGAGTCTAAGTGATATAGCCTGTCATAGATAGTAAGTGGCAAGGACATAAATCCAGGTATTGTGACTCAGTGTCAAAATGATCTGTCCATGACACCAAGTGGACTTAAATCTTAGAATTTGAAGGGACCTGAGAATTCATCTTTGTTGCTTGGTCATTTCAGGCATGTCCAACTCTTAATGACTCCATTTGGGGTTTTCTTGGCAAAGAGACTGGAGTGGTTTGCCATTTCCTTTTCTTATTCACTTTACAGATGAGGAAACTGAGGCAAACAGGGTTAAGATCCAGTAAGTGTCTGAGGTCAGACCTGAACTCAGGAAAGATGAACAAGTCTTTCTGCTTCCAGGCCTAGCACTTAATCCATTGCACCACTAGCTACCCATAGTTCATCTAGTCTAGTTCAACCCAATACACGAATCTCCTCTATCACAAGATGACTCAGCCTCTGTCTGAAAACTTGGTCATGAAATAGCCCATTCCATTTCGAGACAGTTCTGCTTTATTAGAAGGGTCTTTCTTGTGCTAAACTGAGATCTTCCTGTAATTTATATCCACTAGTTTTAGTATTAGATAGATAAAGAATGTATTTATTTAGTGTGGCAGACATTGTTCTGGTCCCTGGAAATACAAGTAAAAACAGAAATATGGTTCCTATCCACAGGGAGCTTACATTCCAATGGGGGAAGACAACACATACAAGGGCTCTGAGGAAGTGATGGGACCATAAGAAAGGAACTTTTGAGAATCAGGGTGGGGCCAGGAAAGAGGTGAGGAAATGACTACTGGCTTAGAACTTCTCTAGGGAAGAGCTGACAAATCTGAGGAGGAGTGGAGGTGGGGAAGTAGAGAAGTGGTCTGGGAAGTCATGGGCTGAGCCAAGTTTGAAATACTGTCCTCTGTGACCAAGTCAAATGACATCTATCCTCCTTCCACACAGCATTCCCTAGAATATTTGATGAAGAATATGTCATATTACTATACCCTATGGGAGAAGTGGCTCTGAGTATACCATCAGGGACTGAGCTTTTGCTGAATTTAGGTCATGGAGTCATCATGGCCAACTCCCTTTAAGTATTCCTGTGTTCAACACTCTAGCCTACTTGACTGATGCAAGGCAGATGCATAAAACTTAACTGGGCTATGAAATATACTTTCTAGGCAACTTACACATGCTAGTGTAAGATTAAAGACAATCATTAAGGATGAGGGAAGTGGGGAGAATCACCTCTTTAAGCAGGTTTTTGTGTGTGTCATGGACTTGTTAGGCAGTCTGGTGAAGCCTTCTGGACCTCTTCTGAGAATGTTTTTTAACTCATAAATGAAAATACATAAGATTATAAAGGAAAGCAATTAGACTGAAATGTAGCCATCAAAAAAGTTTTTTTTTTTTAAGCTCATGAACCTCAAGGTAAGAACCCTTGTCTTAAGGAAATAGGAGACACTGGACTCTGGATCTAAGTGGGTGTAAAGCAAAGGCCTGGCTGGGCTGCATTTCTCTGAAGCACCAAGATCCAAGGGACTTTTAGATGTGTAAGAAACCAAGTACAGCAAGCATGAGGAGTAAAGAAAGAGAAATGAGTGCTAGATTAGGAGGCAAGACACAACAAGTTCTGATGACCTGGCTCAGCCAGCCTCTGAACATCATCCTTCGTGGCAATCATTTGTGTCACCCATTCTCACATTAATTCATGGTCACAGGCCAGATCTCTCCTACCCCTGGATGCAGGCCATCAGGGCCTTTCCCCAGAAGAAAGGCATCTGAAACCGGGCACAGAACAAACACGGAAAAAAATGCCCCTGCGGATTTCGCCGAGTGTTGTGGCCGTGTGATACTGTTGAGCTGGAGACTTGCGCAGGTTCATGTCTTATTCTTAAATAAGCATTTACTCTGCAGTTATGGCAGAAGTGAGGGTGCTCACCTCAAAATCAAAGGATCAACATCACCACTGTGGATGGCTCCTTGCAACAGGTGGACTGCTGACTGGGGAAAACTTCACCTGTTGTTGTCTCTTTTTAATTGTGGTCTGCATTTTTTCCCCTGTGGTGCTAACAGTAAGCCCAGGTGGGTTTCAGTTGTTTCTGACTCTTGGTGACCCCATTTGGGGTTTTCTTGGCAATGATACTGGAATAGTTTGCCTTTGCCTTTTCCAGCTCATTTTATAGATAAGGGAACTAACTAACACATGCAAAGAACTATACTAGCCTCATAGAACAGACACTTACGTGGTGCACACTTTTACTGCTGGAGAAAAGCTGTTGATATAGAAGTATATAAGTCTGAGGCCCTGCCCTGAGGGAACATATGATCTTAGAGAAGAGACAGAATACATACAAGAGACTGAATTCTTATTGCCAATTTTGCAACTAACAGTAAAATTCAGATCAATTCACTTCATCTTCCTAGGCCCCAATTTTCTCATCTGCTAAAGGAATTGGATGAGTTTTCCAGTTTTATGTCCAAGTACAAAAAGATAAATAAAAATACCGTTCAGTACAGTCATTTCAGTCATGTCTGACTCCTTGTGACCCCATATGGAGTTTTCTTGACAAACATACTGGAGTAGTTTGGAATTTCTTTCTCTAGCTCCCTTTACAGACGAAGAACCTGAGGCAAGGGATAAATGACTCGCCCAGGTCAAACAACTAGTAAGTGTCTGAGGTGGGATTTGAACTCAGGAAGATGAATATTCCTGACTCTAGGCCTGGTATTTTGTCCACTGTGCCATGGTACCAAATGATACATCATCCTATGGGAGTTCATGGAAGGGAGTGCACTTGTGGAATGACATGGTTGAGAAAGAACTTTACAGGGAAAGTAGGACTTGGTTCTAACCTTAAAGGAGAGATGGGACATAAATAAATGAGGAAGAATGGAGAGAATATGCAGATGGGGGAATGACTTAAACACTGCATGCTGGAGAGAAAGGAAGAAACCAGGTTGGCTAGCACAATGAGTTAAGAAGAGACAAGGTTGGTGAGGCAGCAGGTGGCCAGATTGTGGAGACTTTTGAAAGTCAGCATAAATTATTTACTTTATGTTAGCACTCTTTACTTATAAGTGGTTGGTTCTACAGAAGAAAAAAATAAATTTACATGAGAACTTTAGTGTATGTTTACAAGGAATAGCAAATTGTACGTAGGAGATTTGAAAATAAAAAGAAAAGAAAGTGGAAACAGGCAGCCCCAAGACACAGTCTTAGACATAAGCAGGGTTGTGCTGAAGCCAGCTTGAACTGGCTCAATAAAACTGATTGCTAAATTTTCAGGCTGAGCGTTTATACCTTGGAAATTGGTTAACTTTACAAACAGTGCTTGATGTATTTTTTTTAATCATCCAGTCTTAAGAAAGTGATGGGGAAAATGGTTATAATGCAGATTAAATGTTTACCAGTATACCCTTGGTTACAATACTAATTAGCTAGGTCTGGAGCCTATTCTCATCAGTGGCCACCACTCACTTGGAACCTGATCAATCTAATACACCATATCATTCCAACTACCCACGGGTAGCTACCAACTAAAGTTTCTTTCTCCCAGAAGTTCTTCGTCCCTGCTTTCTCAGAACATAAGGTTATACCATGTTTGCCTTGTTTCAGGAGATAAACTCACACAAAAGGTTCACTGAAGAAGGAATTCCAGGACCATCATGCTGAACTCCCTGCCTGTCTGAGTTCTAGAATAAACATCCTAGCTGTAGAATGATTCAGAATGACCATCCTGCAAATGATCACCAGAGTAGGAGAAGTTCCTAACATGGCAAACATTGTCCTACACTAACTGCATTTTTTCAGGCATGGCAGCTTGGTCCCAGTTCATCTGTGATGTCTGATAACTGCTGATTTGTGGGTCTAGCTGCAGTTGAGCATGTAAAGAAAGATCTGTTTACACCTTGTTGTATGTACACTTGAGTGTCAGGGCATCTGTCCTGGGAAATTGTCAGCTGGACTAATCCTAGACTGCTGACGTTGATAGAATTTAAGGTTGGGAGGGATTTAGTCCAAACCCCTCATTTTACAGATGAGAAAGCTGAGGCCCAGGCAGTCTGAGTGGTTTGCCCAATGTCACACATGCCACAGCAAAGCTGGGATTAGAAACTAGCACTCTATAGCCAGCGTTCTTTCCATTATACACAGTAATAAGATGGCTTGGATGTGAAAGAGCTTATTTCTACTTACTTCTTTCCCCTTGGAAGTTACAGATACATACTGTCAGCTTCTATGTGTAAGAAAATTAACACAATAGAAGTTTTTGGAAATAACTTAAACAGAATGAGATAATAAGCAATATCACTTTACAAAGAAAAAGCATTGCCAAACTAATCAAAATTCTTTCTAAGAAAGAGTGGATTAATAGGTAAATAGATTAATGACCCTGCAATGAATGAAGTCCAAAATAGGAGACAGAAATGTAGCACAGTGCAATCATCTCCAAACTTTGTGATCATAGATCCCTCTGAGCAAGCTGTGGTATATGACTGTGATGATTATAATTATATATGATTATCATCATGTATATGTATATATTATTATATATGTATATGTATCTATTATATATGATTACTGTGCTATAAGAAATGATGAGCTCAAGGATTTTAGAAAAAACATGGAAAGACTCACACAAAATAATGAGGAGCAAACTGAGCAGATCCAAAAGAACATTGCATACAGTAAGACAATATTGTTTTAAGAATGACTTTGAGTGAATAAGTTATTTTGACTATTATAAATACCCAAATTAACTATAAAGCACATATGAAGAAAGATGCAATCTGCATCAGAGAAAGAACTGATAAATACAAGTATCTATGGAATAATTTTACAAGGGAGAAGGGAAAAAATTTATACAATAATTTTGTTGTATATTTGAAAGGAATAGTAAGTTGTATATAGTAGATTTAGTTTCATAAGCAATCACCTTTTTACTGTACTACGTTATGGAAATTTTAGCATACCTCTTATGTTTGCTTATTTATTTATGTTATAAATACACATTAATAGTTATATATATATTATAAAAGTTGTACAGAAAATACACATTTTCTTAAGACACAGATGAAATCGTATTGGATCCTAGAAGCAATAAGAATCCACTGGAGTTTATTGAGTAGGGAAGTGACATGTTAGACTGCATTTTAGGGAAATCAGTTTGGCAGTAGTATGGAGAATGGTAGAGCAACAGGAGAGGCTTGTGGCAGGGAAAGTATTTAGGAGGTTATTGCAATTATGGTAGTTGTATGAGTAGAGTGAAGGGAATAGACAGGTGAGATGTGGAGGGGAAAATGATAAGATTTGGCAACTGAATGGGGTGAGGGCCAGTGAGGAGTCAACAATTACATCTGAGGTTGTGAATCTGAGGGACAAGAAATGGTGCTAACCCTCAAGGTAGGTAATAGTAAAGTTTGGAAGAAGGGTGGTTTTGGGAGGAGAGTAATGTAATGGAATCTGCAATCTGTCACAGTCCATCCATGTCTTCTCTTCTCGTGCAACTCACTCTGTCCCACCCAAAAGGAAAAGGACAGGGCTCTTACTCACCAGCCATAACATTTGAGAGCATCTGCTGTAGCTAAAAGGTGATCCGGCATCCCTGGGTTGGGTACACAGAGGGAGAGGTGCATGAAAGTTTCCCAGTGGTACCTTGAAAACTGCTGATGTCAGTATCCAGGGAGTAGTTAGGCTATAACTGAGTCAACACACCAGGCTCAGATAGGGAGAAGTAAGTAATAGAGAAAGGAAGCGAAGTGAGAGAGAGATAATGGTTCATACCATTATACTGGAGACAAACCCTGTGACTGGCTGTCAGGAGGAAGCTGGGATACTACCTGTCTCCTCACCCTCTGACTGGCTAAACAACCCTTAAAGTTGTGCCACAACCTTCAGGGAGCACCTGTCTGGCATGGTAGATAGCTGATCCCATGGTCAGGAAGACTTGGCTTCCACTCACCTCCTGCACAAACAGACTGATGTTCTAGGCAAGTCACCTAACCTTTCACTGCCCCTGTCAACTCTGTAAGACAGTAAGATATAGAGCAGCTGCAGATCAAGGTAACTGCTGAAGTGTGGGCCACAAGCCGCAGAAAAACTCCTGAGAAATGTTTAACAAAATGAATGGAAAGACATTTCAACAAAAATACCATTAATCTGCGGTTTTCTAAGTCAATAGGCAATGAGGCAGGGATCTGTTTCTATTTGAGTTTGGTATCACTGCTGTTGCACCCAGGTGACTCACTATCTTTGTTGTTTTCGTCCAGTCGTTTCAGTCATGTCTGACTCTTTGTGACCCCATTTTGGGGTTTTCCATTTCCTTCTCTAGCTCATTGTACAGATGAAGACACTGAGGCAAATAGGGTTAAGTGACTTGTCCAGGGTCACACAGCTGGTAAGGGTCTAAGGTCGTATTTGAACTCAGTAAGATGAGTCTTTCTGATTACAGTCCAGCACCCTAGCTGCCCCAATATTGAGCTTGGAATCACTAAATATTTTTCACACAAAACCACTGGCTAGCCTTGACTTCCCCAACTTGTACTAAGACAGTGATTCCATAGAGACACTTTTGTGCCCCACAATTACTGACAGCTCTAACCACTAGGAAGCCACAGCCAGGGCAGGAAAACAGTCCCCTGAGGTATGCTGCCCCCCTTTTCTTAACCTTTGTCAGGGCTGTTATGGTTCTGATTATCACTGGGGAGCAACATATGACTGGCTGGAGGACCTAGCTATCTCCATTGTGGCACCTGTGCTGTGCTGAACCCTGGACAACTATGCGGTTCTTCAGGACAGGTGACTCTGTTAGGGAAGGAACACCTCATGTGCTCACCACTGGGCCCGCCTGTGGGAGGGCCAGGCTTCTCGAGGTGGACCCTGTGACAGCTGCTGTAATCTTATGAGAACAAACCCTGTCTGGGTTATATGAAACTGCTTCTCATGTGCTGCAGTTATCTTCACTCAATGCATTTACCTGTATTCATTGAGCACAGAAGCTGCTTTTTGCCTTTCTTTGTATTCCAACTGCTTTTCACACTGCCTAGTACATGTGCTTAAATGCTCATTGCCTGACTGACTGGTGAAGGGGTAGCTCTTCTCACCAAGGCCAATCTCTCTATAAATCATTGATTGGATTCCCTTGCATATCCTCCAGCAAATTGCCCTAACAATCATCCCCTTTCTTTCCTATCTTCAATCTTGCATGATCTATAGCCTCCTTTCCTTCTTCCTTCAAACATACTGGTCCCCCTCATACTTAAGAGCAGCTGCACCAGGTGGCCAAGGTCAAAGATTTCTGATTTCCCTTTTGCTTCCCACCATTTTGTTTCTCCTTCTTGTTTTTATACAGACAGCCCATTTTAGCATTCTATAGGCTAACTGGTTGCTCTGCAACAAGGGGTTCTGAACCTGAGATCCATGAATAGATTCCAATGAGTTTGTAAAATATGGTAAATTTGGTTTTTTTGATATTTTGATAACCGTATTTCAATGTAGTTGGTTTCTTTTGTAATTCTATGTATATATTTTAAAACCATTCTGAGAAGGAGCCCACAGGCTTCATGAGACTGCCTGAAGAAGAAATTAAGAACTCCTACTATAGCTGGGCATGAATGAGACTGGAAATTTAAGATTTGGCTCTTTGGATTTGGGGGATTGGGGCGGGCAGGGGAAGATTGTCTTAGAAGTTTCACCTTAGCTCTTGTTCCCTTCCTGGCAATACCCTCCCAGATGATTGCTAGTGTGTTGATTGGAGAAGGAGGTTAATATTTTATAGCCTCTAAACTCTGTGTTCTTTTAATTTTTAATTATGACCCATGAGTAATTATTCAGTTTTAAACTTCAGTCTATTGTAAAGCTCTTGCTACCAAAGTCCATGATACTATCATGGTTCAACAACAGAAACAGATATGATAAAAATGACATGAAAGATAATGCATTATTATCTGCTTTGCTACTGGTAGCCTAAGGATCATGAGACCTTCCCATTTAACTTGTAGCAGAAGCTATATGTGTGTTGTCTCCCTCATTAGAATGTGAATTCTTTGAGACTAGCAGGGAAGGTCTTACTTTTCTGTTTGTATTCCCATCATTTAGTCTGTTGTTTTTTGTTGTTTTTTTTTTGCACAAGGTAAGCAGTTAATTAATATATACTTTTCATTTATTTAAAATAGATGTTTGGCACATATGCAGAGAGCCTCAGGGGCATCTTTGCATTTGAGGAGAATGAGAAGCTTGCTTCCTAGAGAGTCATGATCATATGAAATGCAAGTGCGTTGGTGAGAAAATGGAAATCCTGTAACTAGTTCTAGCTGTCTAACCATGTGTTGAAGAGGAAACTCTCCAACTGGCTGAGGAGTCATTAAAAAAAAAAAAAACCTTCAGTTACCGTATACAACCAGTTACCATTTCTACCCCGAGAAAATCTCCTACATGTTTCACAACATCTCTCTTCCTTCTACGATCACAAAGTTGTCACCTCCTCAGTGCTCTTGGCCTTTATTTGATGCCCCTTGCTCACTGCTATGTTGAAACAGAACTAAGTTTTATACCTGCTTTTCCCAGAGCCTGAGATAGTATAAGGAACATTACCTACCAGAGAAAGTAGGGAAAACGTATGTACTTTGTTTTTACCAGAGAAGTAAATATATCTGTGTAAAAGCTAATCATTGTTAAGTGGATAAATGGAAATAAGATGCCAGTCACAGGCCTAAGTAAAGGCTAGGACATGACTGGTAGGGGGTCAAGCCTATGGCATTAAAGAATAGATATTCCAATCCTTCAGTGTTCCTCAAGAACTCGGAGGGCAGCATAGCACTATATACTCATGTATCAATATTACATCTATGACATTTCTCTGACCAATCAACTGCTTCAAATGAATTAATTCCAAAAAAGTTCAGAATAATTACTAGGGGAGAGGAATAAACTCTCCTATTGTTAGATGAAAAAAGAGTGACTGTGGATAAATAGAAATCACAGAAGATGGCTTGTGATCATTTTCTAAATGAATTATAACCCCAGTAGGAGTAATTATAAGAAGTATAGTTTGAAAAGGAGGCATGATACTAATGGGGTGATGAGACCTGGACCCTGAATTTTCCCATACATTTCAGCAGCTCAGTCCCTGAATTTTCCCACATAACCCAGTTTCTGGTGTCTCACCCAAAGCATATGGTCCACCCCAGCCCACCATGATTAGTTTACTTGATACTCCTTAATCTTATCTAGACCCTTTCATTGTTTGCCCCTGGTCCCACCCCAGGCTACTTATCCGTTCTTAATCCCATCAAGATCTTTGCACTGATCCTTTCCCCCATTTTTTGTACATAAGCATCAGCACCATCCCCATCAAGCTGCAGATTCTTAGAATCTCACTGTCTCCTATTGCCATTACAATAAACCTTGCCAGCTTGACTGAATGAAGGTTTGAGTGGTTAAATTCTTTCCAGGCAGACCCCCATACCCCTACATTCTGGGGTTCTCAGCACCCAAACCATGACAATTTTTGAAGGATAGGTAATTATTAGTAACCTGAGAATCATTAGGTGATTTATGCACTGGCATCAACAGGACAAATTTTTAGCAAAATATTCTGTATGGTTCTGGAAACCACAACTAAAGAAGAGTTTTTTGCTAATTTGTAAAGTTTTTCAGAAATGTGCATAATGCTCTAAAAGGTAAGATCCAACCTAAGAAAATGTAGAAATAACTGAGGTCTTTTTTCAGGGAAGAGAATCTGAGAGGTCATTTAAACCATTTTGTTGCATATTTAAAATGTTTCTACAAAAGATGGTGGTGGTGTTCTTTATTTCTACTGAGACCAGAACAAGAGGGAATGATGACAAATTTCCTGCCAGTAAAGTCTGGTTAAACACTGGAATAGAATACTAAAAGGGGTCACAGATTCCTCTGAAAAGCATTTTTCAAACAAAATAGATTTTTATGCTTGGAATGGTATAAGCTTGCCTGGTTTGATGATGGAAGGAGGGGGCTGAATAAGAGCTTTCTGAGTCCTTTAAATCCGTGACTCACATTTGCATACACAACATTCTCTAGAACACAGCTGTAGTTAAGAAGTCATTTGATGCAATCCATTTTTATTTTGCTATCATAAGTAGTAAATCAAGTGAGTTTTTGTTTTTCTTTGTTCTTTTTATCTATATATGTAGATGCTTCAGGCTGCACAGAAAGTGGATATTCACAGAGAAGACAGATCATCTTGTCCCCAGTGGAAAGGAAATTCTGGATGGGTAGAGGAGGAAGAAGGAGATGGGTGGGGTATTACTCTGGATGCATAATGAAGGGGGAAGGTACAGAGATGGGGTGAGAAGTTCAAGATGGAGCTAGGTGGAGCTTTCTGAAATCTAGCATCATCCTATTAGATAAGCAGGAAGTGATGACAGCCTCTATTATATCATGGTATTATGATACAGTCACACCCTGATGGGAGCCCTTCCTTGATGGGAGTTGGCAGAAATCATAGGACCACAGATTTTGATGCAAAGTGACCTTAGAAGTCACCTAGTCAAATTGCCTTATTTTATAGAAGATAAAGCTGACTCTGAGAGGTTATGCAATTTGCCCAAGGTCACATAGGTAATGTATATAGAGTTGAGATTCGAACCTAGGTCCTCTGATTACAAAACCACTGATCCTTCCATTAGAATACATGACCTTCTGTGACTCTCACTCCCACATCCACCTCTTCCTTTTCTCTTGCCACTTACTCACTACTGGAAACCCTGATTCCTAACAGACGTTGCTCCAGAAACATTATTGCTAATGATAATTAGTAATCTCTGTCATTTATACAGTGTTCTAAAGTTTGCTTTACACACATTATTTCCTTTTATCTCATAGGTGCTTTGTGATAGGGACTCCAGGAAGTATCATCCAATTTACAGATGAGAAAACTGATCCTGAGAGCAATCAGATGATTCTCCCAGCATACCTTACTCTCAGGTTTTTCCTGATTCCAAATCCAGTGAGCTTGCTGTAATGCACAACCCATTGAAAAACAGAGTGAAAAAGGTTATGTGTTTCATTCCAAGTCTTTTTGGACTATGCTTCTGAGAAAATTCCTTTAATCCAAATTTTATTTTTCTCCTCTGGAAAAAGGAAATGTGATCCTTATTCATCTGATATCATATTCATTAGATTAATGATTTATACGTTTACAAATTTCCAAGGTTTAAGCCCCTTGGAGACTAATTGTAAAGTAAATCGTTAATATTTAGTATTACTGTTTTGTTTTTTGCAAAAGAAAAAAATTCCTTTACCATTTTATTGTCAACTCACAGATGGAGCCCATAAACCAGGTCAGGATTACTACTCACAGCATCACCTGGTGACTACAAAGAGTTACTGCAACGAGCTTTTTCAGAAGCTACCTTTTAACAAACTATTTCCTGAGATTAGTAAGAAATATTCATTAAGTACTTACTGGGTGCCAGGCACTGTGCTAAGACCTAGGGATACACAGTAGGTTAAAAAGCAGTTCTTACTCTCAAGAAACTCACACTATAAAAGGGGAAACAACATGCGAACAACAATGTACAAAAAAGACATAAGAGGGGATAAACTGGAGAAAACTCTCTGAGGGGAGGCAGTAGAATGAAGAAGGATTGGGAAAGGCCTCTTATAGAAATGGGATTTTAGCTGGGATTTGAAGGAAGCTAAGGAGGCCAGGAGGTAGAAATGAGGGAGAGCACTTCAGGCATGGGAGACAGACAGTAAAAATGCGCTTGGGAGATGGGATGTCTTGTTCTAGAAACAGCGAAAAGGTTAGAATTTGTGGATTGAAGAGTATGGGGAGGAGGAGTGGGGTGGGGTTGGGAGGGTAGATCTAAGGTGTAAAAAAACTCAAAAGGCAGGCAGGGGTCAGGTTATGAAGAGTATTGAATGCCAATGTATTTTATATTTGACCCTAGAGGTGATAAGGAACTACTGGATTTTAATGGATGGAGTTGAAGGTGGAGGTAGGTATATATGTGACATGGTCAGAAAGATGTTTTAGTAAGATCACTGAAGGCCACAAAGTCCTGCAAAAATTGGCATTAAATATCCTTAAAAGAGGTTTTAGTAGGATTTTTAAAATATATGAATTTGAGAAATATTCCAATAGGTCTATTATAGCCCACTGTTGAAATGTGAATTATATTGGTATTTAACCTAAGATTTCAGAAGACTGCTTCTACTGGTTAGCATATGGTGCAGTGAAAATCCTAACATGGCCATGAATTAGTCATTTGACATTCTCCCTTCAGCTTAGAATCATTAGATTTAATAATATATTCTGAAGCATATCACTGCCGGAAAATCTTGCTCTTAATATTTAAGCCACATAAGGAATATGAAGAAACATTAAGATAAAAATTTAGCCAAAGTCAAGGAACTGAAGAAATTGTTTCCAGAAGAGACTGTTGGGAATTTTGGGGGAAAAAAGTTTTTTCTCCGTCTACTCGTCCTCTTTCTGCCTCTGCCTCTGCCTCTGTGTCTCTGTCCCTTTCTGTGTCTGTACTGAGAAAAGCATATAGTGGATAGAATCTTAGGGTAGGAATCATACTTCAGAGACTTACTGGCTGTGTGACCCTGAGCAAGTCACTTAAAATCTATGAAGCTTGGTTTCCTCATCTGTAATACAAAGAGGTTAGACACAGTGGTCTTGAAAGGCCCTGACACCCCTAAATCTTTGACCCTACCCTCTTGTCAGTACGATTTTGACGGTCATTTCTTAACCATGATTATTGATTCTTAAGGTGGCTACTGTCAAAATCATTTGTCTATTTCTTTAGTGGCCATTCTGACTCTCCCATCCTAGTCTGTTCTGTTTCCGAGGATGAACTACACCTGTCCTCTCTTCTTGGCTTTGGTTATAGTGGCACCAGAGAGAACAGCCTGACTCCTGGATTCTTCACATGTTTATGATCCCATCCCCTCCTGTCTTCTCAAGCATCTTCACCTATGTATAGGTTCCTTCCCTATTCTCTGTATATATGCCCAAGTCTCCCCTTTCTTTAAAAAAACTCATTAGTCTTCACCATTCTTTTAAGGTTTTATCCTTTATTTTTTTTCCTTTTCTCAGGCAAACTTTGAAAAAGCTGTCTGTGGTCAGTATCTCCACTTCTCTTGCTCCTCGGTGCTTTTTAGTCTCCCTTGTGACCTCATCACTTGACTGAAACCGCTCTCTCCAAAGCCTTAAGCAATCTCTAAATCGCCAAATCTGATAGTCTTTTCTTGGTCCTCATGTCTCGGGATCTATCTGCTGAATGTGACAACTCTGACCGTGCCTCTCCTCCCAGACATCCCCTGCTCTCTAGACTCTTTAGATATTACTCTCTCCTGGTTCTGCCCCAGCCTGTATGTATCACTATTCCTTTTCACTCTCCATTGCTGTCTCGTCATGCATATCATGCCCCTTAACTGGTTTTGGGTCCTGGACCCTTTTTTCTTCATCCTTTATTCTTTCTATCTCTCTCTCTCCGTCCCCCTTTTCCCTCTGTCTTTTTCCTTCTTCTTTTCTCTTTCCTCACTCCCTCCATCAGTTGTCATGGATTAAATGATGATTTCTATGCAAATAATTCTCAGATCTATATGTCTAACCCCAGTCTCTAAACTTCACGCTTGGATCACCAGATGCCTCTGGAACATTTCAAACTGGATATCCCAAAGACATCAAACAGAATGAGTTCAAAACAGCGCTCATTATCCTTCCCCTTCAAACTCTCCTCCAGACTTCCGTATTTCTGTGAAAGATAAAACCTCTCTTGCAGTCTCCCAAGTCCTTAATATCAGCATTATCCTTGGCGCCTCATTCTCCCCCACCCAGCATATTTAATTGCTTGCCAAATCCTGCTGCTTCTACTTCCACAGCCTCTCTCATCCAAAGCCTTTTCTCTGCTACCATCTTGGTTCAGATTCTCATTACCTCTTGCCTAGACCATCACAACAGATTCCTAATTGGACTTCCTGCCTAGAGCCGTTTCCTGCTCTTCTCCATTCTGCATACAATTGCCAAATTGATTTTTCCTTAAACAAAGATCTGACCATTTCATCCCTTGCACAACTAACTACAATAGCTCTTTATTACTTGTAGGGTAAAAAAAAAAAATAAACTCTATTTGGTTTTAAAACCCTTCATAACCTGGACCCAACCTACCTGTCTAGCCTAATTATACATTACTCCACTCCCCACACTACCATGAAGTCAAATTGGCTTATTTTCTTTTCCTCCCAAAAGACTTTTGCCATCTCTTTGTCTCTTCACTAACCATCTCACAGGCCTGGAAGGTGTTCTCCCCTCTTCCTCATAGATACCCTCTCTTTCTTCAAGATGGCATCCAACTAATATCTTATACACAAAGTCTATCCTAATTCTCTGCAAATATTAGTGTCTTTCCCTAACTACCTTGTATTTTTTTCATGTGTACATATACTTCTATAGGTACATCTATCCTCTGCTAGCATGTAAGAGCCTTAAGAGAGTTTCATTTGTGGTATTTATGTCTTTCATGATTTCCCACCTGATTACTTTCCTGGACTTCAACATCTCAAGAAACCCATCATTCTGTAAGATGAAATCAGGTAAAAACATACCTCTTCAGAGCCCCCTACACACCCGATGCTCCTCCCTCCCTCTGGTTGGATAGGATGGGAAGTGGACATCTGGAGCTCTTTCCTGAACCTCTTCCACTTAAGGATGGCAATCCTCCCTGCTACCCACTCCTCTCCACATGACCTGATCATGCCCCCATACTATTTAATGAATGTCTATAGAATCTAACTCTCAGTTCTTATTACAGTACCTGGCACATAGTAGTTGCTTAATAAATGCTCATTGATTGGCTGAAAGGGACCCCAGAGGCCACTTAATTCATACACATTTTACTCAGAGATAATGTGACCACAGTTGCTAAGCAGGAGAGTTGGGATTTCATCCCAGGTCCTCTGACTCTGTATCAAGTATTCTATCTACTGTTATTCAACCATCCTGGTCTAATCACAGTAACCAGTGGTATTCCTGCTCCCTGTCCCTCAAATGACAGTACATAAAGGGTCCTTAGTAGAGACCTCTATTCCAGTTCCTTGAACTCATGTTCATTAGCCACCATAGCCTTATTCATTGTGTCAATTTTTTTTTTTTTTTTTGCCAATTGGTCATGTCTGATTCTTTATGACCTCATCTGGGGCTTTGCTGGCAAAGATGCTGGAGTGGTTAGCCATTTCTTTCTTGAGCTCATTTCATGGGTGGGAAACTGAAGTAAACAGGATTAAGTAACTTGCCCAAGGTCACACAGCTGGTTAATGTCTGAGGCCAGATCTGAACTCAGGAACAGGAATCTTCCTGACTCCAGGGTTGGCACTATCCACTACACCATTTAGATACCCCTCATTGTGTTAATAGCTAACAAAAAAAACACAAAAAACAAAACAAAACTTCTATCAGATTTTACACTGTGTCTCACTTGCCTACCTGAACTTTGGACAAGCTACCCAGATTATGGAACAGTCTCTTTCTCTGCATCTCTTCAACTCTTGTGGCTCAGTGATGATGTACCGCTACCTCAAGGAAGTATGGTATAGCAATGTGGTTGGAGTCAGGAAGAACTGTGTTCAAATCCCCACTCAGAAACTTACTGTATGTTTGACCCCAGACAAGTCACTTAAGCTCTCTAGGCTTCAGTTTCCTTATCTGTAAAACTGGGGGTGGGGGGTTGGACTCAATGACCTTGAAGGTCCCTTCCACGGCTAATTCTTTGATCCTGTGATTCCCCAAAGACAAGACTAGCTAAATCAGAAATAACTGTTTTTTGGAAGAGAGTACAGGGTTTCTATTAAATTTCACATATGCCCTTCCTCCCTAATTATCGATAATAACTAACATTTCTATAGTGCTTACTATTATGTGTCAGGCACTTTGTAGTTATCTCATTTGATCCTCACAAAAACCTTGGGAGGTAGTTGCTATTATCCCCATTTTATAGATGAAAAAATGAAGACAAACAGAAGTTACATGATTTCACCAGGGTCACACAGCTAAGGTCTGAGGCTGGATTTGAACTGAGGTCTTCCTGACTTTATGCTTAGTGCTTTATCTACTGTGCCACCTACTTACTTCCCAACTCCCTCATTACTTTGTATCTATTTTGTATTTATTCTTTATTTATATGCATATATATTTGTGCATATATGTGCACGTACTGTTTCCTCAATAAGATCCTTAAGAAAATGTTACTCTTCCTTTCTTTTTTCTCTATTTTTCTTTCCTTTCTTTTTTCCTTCTTTTCATCCGTTCTCCTTTCTTTCCTTCCTTCCCTCCCTCTCCCTTCCTTCTTTTTTGTATTTGTCCCCTTAGCACCTAGCACATAGAAAGCACTTCATAAATCCTTGTTGATTGATTGATTAACAGATTCCAGGGACAAAGTTTATTAGAAGTAATGGAAAAAATAATTATCAGGTTTGAGCATATGTGCAAATAGTTTTGAAAGAATAATTAGTCTGGGGAAGTTGAGTTTTGAAAAACAACATGTTTTCTTTGTACAGTCAACTCTCAATTATCTGTGGATGAGTTCCACTCCAGAGGCAGCAGCACCTGTTGGGACTCAGTGTGTCTTCAAGCTGCCTGCCCTACCCACCTTGGCAGGAGAAAAGTTTTTCTTTTTTTCACTTGATTCCCCTTTGTCAGGAATGCTTCCTCCTTGCAGATGCTGTTGGCAGGCTCCACCTCTGCCTTTGAGTCACTTTTCTTCTTTGATGATTTAATGTTGCCCTCTGGTGGAAAATGAGAAGGAAAGCATTATTTTGCCCTATACATTTCTTTGGAACCTGGTAGGAAAGTCCTTGGATATATATCACTTGGCCTACACAAACTCTTCCTTGTCCTTGTTCATATTGATAGAGTTGGCAACACAGTACACAATTATGAGGGACATAACAACTGGGAGCTGAAAAAAAACTGAGTGGAGATACCCATCTGGCAATTAGAAAGATATGTCACATCTTTGGTGTGCCCGTATAGAGCCCATCTTGTTGCTGCTATATACTGGATACATATCGAATGATTCACAATTTGAATACTGCCCTATTTTTCTGGGTACCACAGAGGTAGGAAACAAGTTCTGTAGAAATCCAATGTGTTATTTATCTCTAGTTATATAATGGATCTTCCTTGGGTCATTATCCCTCTGAAAGTACTCTTTGAAACACATCCTTGACATTTAATAATAATAAAAGTGACCTATATTTAGTTATCTGCATAATATCCTCTATGCCACAGTTTATGGCTTTAAAAAAATGTCCAAGATCTCCTCCCTTAAATTTACTAGTTTCTCTACATTTTGTGTTTTTAAACAACTGTCTCTGCATATTTCTTCCCTTCATCATGCATTTTTTATGATCACCTGATTCCTACAGAAGCAGAATCTGTCCCCAGTGTTTTTTTTCTGGTAGAAATATTTTCAGAAGGAGTTAAGAAACCCAATATGAAGTCCCTGTGGGCATTGGGAGTCCACTGAGAAAGCTCTGATTTGTCCAGCACAGCCTGCCCTACTTACCCCTACCCCTTTTCCCCTGATAGAGCTGGCTCCAAGTCATATCCTGGCTTGGGAAGAAGCCACAATAGCAAGACCGAAGAGAAAATGTAGCCTGGGAATGACAGGAGCAGCAAAGCAGTTTGAAGATGAGGGGCCCAGTGGCCTCTAGTCTCACCAATCCTCTTCCCTACCCAGGGATAACCTCAACATTTGATATGGAGATAGTTCAGGGTTCATAGCTGTAGAACTGAAAGGAACCTCAGAGACCATCAACTTCAAGCTCCTCATTTTACAGATGATTAAGTGATTTGGCCAAGGTTACATGGGTAGCATCAGAGATGGGATTTGAATCTCAGTAGAAAATGATTTAAAACAGCTTCATGGATCCTTAATAGCGTGGATTGCTTTAGAATCTTTGAAATTTTAATATCAAGAACAGGGAGAATACAAGATGAAAAAAGTTTTGGCACTCAAAAGAAAAATCCTTTCGTTAATACCATAAAATAAGATCTACACATAGTTTACTGCAAATCTATATTCCCCTGTAGCGCACAGTCTCATGGAGTTAAGGGTGTGTGTGTTTATTTCCATGCTTTAACATAAGTAATTGTAATTGGGAAAGTGAACAAAAAGCAGAGGCTCAATTTGAAAACAGCAACCAAATAAAAAAAAAATGCAATCATGAAGAGAACCTTATTTTAGTTTCTAAGTTACTTTTGCTCTTACCTTTTTTTAAAAAAAAATGCAAAAGTCTGAACAAATTCTGTCATTTTTTTTAATGTAGCTCTGATTTACCAACACAACTTATCTAAATATGGTGCAGGGATTTATACCTCACTATTTCCAAATCTATAACCTGACTGTTGAGACAGACAGACATCGGTAGATGGATCGTGCTTAGCCTATCCGAGCTGGAAGAGAGCTTAGACATCTCTTCTATCTCTTTTGTACAGATAAGGAAACTGAGGCCCAAAGAAAGGAAGTGATTCATCTGAGATGATATAGCTAGCATGTGGCACAGCCAGAATGAAGTCTCCTGGTCCAGAACTCAATAAAATTTCTACAACTGAACTTTTTTCAAGGGTGGATAACTCTAGAATTGCCTTTTCTCTCTTCTTCCTGGAAGTCGTGCATTGCAAAATTTACAGTGCCATATAAATGTTGGCTTTTATTATTATTGTTATTATCACAAGGCACTGTGTCATGTTGGATGGAGAGCTGTTCTCACAGAAGAACAGGGTTCAACTCCTGCTTCTGACGCAACCTGGCTACGTGACCTTGGGCAATTCACTAACTTCTCAATGCTCTAGGCAACTCTTTAAGACTGTAAACTGCATAGAAATACCCACCTTCGTTGATAGAGGGAGTTCCCAGTCCTACAATGTGGAAAAGACTGACATAAGTAAAGGAGAAAAGCAGAGATGTCATCTCCTCCATGAAGCCTTCCTTCATCCCCCCATCTGAACTGAACACCTTTCAAAATGAACATCCACTTGTTGTACTTCTCTAATACATTTATTATACGATAATGTGTATCTATGTTTGTAACTTATTTCTCTGTTAGATGGTTGTTATATGAGGACAAGGACAATGTCTTAACTAAACTTTGAATTTCATCCAGTGCCAGTGCTCTGTGTACAATAGGGGCTCAATCAATATCTGATGAATGAATGAAATCTAAAAGCTCAGATCTATGTTGGCACTTGGCAACAAATATCCCTGTCAAATTGAACACAAAAGTGATAAAATGTCTTTTTCAAATGCATAAAACTTGGGTAAGAATCACTTTTATTTAAAAAATAAATAAATTACAAAAAAAAAAGAAGAAAGCGACATTAGAAATGTATGCCCATAGGTATCCATTGATAGGAGAATGATCAAACAAGTTATGGTATATGAATACAATGAAACATTGCTGTGGTATAAAAACAACAAATATGATAACTTTAGAGACGCATGTGAAGAGTCAAATGAACTGATGCAAAATGAAACAGAACCCCAAAAACAATATGCACAATGACTACAACCATGCAAATGGAAATAACAAAAAAATTAAACACACTGCTATAAAATTTAAACACCAAGTTTGTCCCCAAGAAAGAAATGTGGAAGGCATCTCCTCTTTTCCTTTCAGAGGCAGGAGACCAGGAGTGTGGGTCTTTTTCCTTTGTTAGTTTTGCTGAACTGTTCTTTTTCATCTTTTTTATTCTTTATTTTAAGGGATAGCTGAGGATGGGATGTGAGAATAGTATGCTGGGAAATAATAGGTAATGTAAAAACAAAGATCACAATAAAATGATTTAAAAAACATACAAAATGTATGTCCAGATGCTTCATTATGGCCAAAGTGAGGGACAAGTGGAAAGAATGACAATATTTTATAAACATCTACTCAAAGAAGTCAAAGGACTGTTACAGACCTTGTTAAGACTCACCAGGGTCACCTATGTAGAGAGAGCGCCATTAGACAGAGGCAGTAGTTACATACGTGTTATCACTTCAGAACTATCTAGAAGCCTCCTGTCTTCCTTATCTCGCTGGTACTTGGGATTTTCACACTGTTACTCCATTCTTTTGACAAACAAATCAAAAGCTTTGTAATCTATTAAATATACAGTGCACCACTAAACATTATCAATAATAGGACTGTGATTTAGAGCTGAAAAAGATCTTGGAAGCCATCTAATTCAACTCCTTCATTTTATAGAGGAGAAAGTGAAGGCTGGAGAGGTTAATTGACTTTAGCCATAATCACCAAAGTAATAAACAGTGGGGCTAAGGTTAAAACCCAGGTCTACTTTCCAGTCCTCATTCTCCTGGACCATCCTTCCAGAGCAGGTTTTGATTGGACAGGGACAGAGAAGAGTATAATGGAAAGAAAATGCGGTCATTGGGTTTGTGCCTGGCTGGGACAATGGTGGGAAGAAGATGCCACCAAAGAAAAGAAATACTGAAGAAAGCAGAGCTTCAAGCACTAAATCCAACTTTGTCTACTTCAGACTTTTGTAATGGTAGGCCCTGATCCTCAAAGCATCACTCTGAAGGTGAACTTCAGTCCTTTAGGGATCAATGATTGCTTCTGTTTATGAAAGTTATAACTGTTCTATACTTTAATGGCTGGTCTTCAAGGCCTGTCATTACCAAAACAAAATTTCATCGCAGGATGACCAATCTTACAGTGAAGAGTTTCTCTGAATTTAGCTAAGTTGGTTTTCATTCAACAGACATAGTCTTTGCCAACTTTGTGAGACCTACCAGAGATTATGTTCTGCTGGCATACAGCAGAATACAGGATCTCCTCCACACCACAATGAGGAACTAGAAGAGTTCTAAGGGAAGACTCTACAGATGTTAACATTATAGGCCTTTCAGTTAGGAGGAAAAAGGAAATCATTCTTGGTTGCAAGAAACAGAATTCGAATTTCTTGATATACTTCCTACTTTTCTAAAATTATAGGTTCCTTATGGATTGGTACTATTTTTTTTTAACATGGTAATCTATCCCCTAGCACGGTGCCTGGCTATATAAATGCTCGTTCCCTTCCCCTTCCCCTTTTGTCTTGGTATCCCTGTCACCTAGCACAATACATAGCACATAATATGTGCTTAATACAAGCATTTCCTTGTTGACTGATTGCTGAAGCAGGACTTCTTTCCACAGAGACATACAACTTGAGGGTCAATGCAAAACTGTCTCTACCTTCCCCTTCTAAATACAATAGAGCCTAAAATAACACTATTAAGAGGGTGGTTCAAATGCATCCATCAACCAGGCAAAAATTATTTATTGACTGCCTAATGGCATTACAATCTCCCTGTGATTCTTTTATCAGTTAACTCTCCAAAGAAGGATAGCTTAACACCAGTGATGTAAATTAGTTAGGTGCATTTATTAGAATCTTCTGTTACAGAAAAGATTCTAACTGACCAAAATCATTGGGCTCCTGGGCACAGAAGAAGTGGTTTGGGGGAAGGGAGAAGTACAGGGGAAAAGGAAGTGGTGGGAGCGTAAGTGAAAATGGTCTATTTCATAATTTTGTCCATGGCTGGCCCTGCTTCTTTCACAGCACATTATCTCTAGGAGAAAAAATATCTGGTTTTCCAGAATTATAGAATTTTCCATTCTGACTGGAAATAAATTAATGGGTTAGCTTCTACTTCCTTTTTGAGAAATGAAAAATTACTAAGAAACATTTGAATCCTGTCCAAAATATGATGAAAATAATGATTGCTAATAATAACTGCAGTGTAATGGCATTCTTGATAAACAAGTCAAGGATTACTGTGAGCTAGTATTTTTAAAATGCCAAATGATTCTTGTTTTTAAGGCATACAATATCCCTAGCCAGCTTGAGGTTCATTCCCCCACACTATATATCTCAGTCCTACCAAAATAATTACAGGTAGTCACTGACAACTGTAAGCCCCCTAAAAAAATCTCCTGATACATATATAAGCCACTCATCTCTCTTTCCTTCCCCAACCCATTTATCAGCAAAGTGTCAATACTTCCCCTAAGTCTTCTTTCCTCTCACTTCCAGGCAGCCACTGATTAGAAAAGAAAAGAAAAGCCCCTTTATATCTGTCATTGAATCTCAGTTGTCATCACCCTTTTGCATCTAGCCACCCTCCCCTCATTACTTCCAATGTTCCCTCTTATTTCTCATCATGTATTTCTTCATCCTTCCCTAGTCCCTGAAACTTTGCTCATCTTAGAGCCACTACCCTAACTCCTTGGAATGTCTTCATTACAAAGATAAAACCCTACTAGCACTGTCCTCAAATTAGAATTTTAGAGCCAAAAGGGACCTTAAGAATTTTCTAGTCACTAAGAAATCTAAACTAGATCTACAATGTAGTCAAACATCTCATTTTACAGATGAGAAAATTGAGGCCCAAGAGAAATTAGGTGATTTGAATTAGTTCACATGGATAACCCCATAGAGATTAAGTAACTTACTAAAATGACACACATTCCAAGTCTTGGGAATACCCTCTTGTTTCTTAGAACTAAGAAAATTCTGAGTTCTACTTCCCAGCAAGCAGGGGGAGGGAAAAGGCAAGGAGATATAATTCCTACTGCCAAAATTCTGCCAGGGTATCTCAAACATAAATTTCACTTAGATTTTAAAGGTTTACATAAGGTACATAGGTCCAAAGTACATGCAGGCTGACCTCACAAGGAAATCCCTGCATATGACATCATTTTTTATAAGTTCATTCTCAGTTCCAAACAATCAACAAATAAATAACTTTTAGAATATAACCTGTTCTATCTTGGGGGTTACTTGTATCTTTTTTGTAAAGTACCTTTATGATATTTCACTTTGTGGCATTTTTTTTACCACTTAATTTCTTACAGGATCAGAATGTAATGCTTTTTGATTCCATCAAGTTAAAAAGTTTACACATAAGCAAAACTAATTCAGCTAAATTTAGAAGAGAATAAGGAAAATGGAATAAAAAATCTTTGCATCAAGTGTGCCCAATAAGCAAGCCATTTCCAAGATATATAAAGAACTGTTTAAAATTTATAAATCATTCCCTGATTGATAAATGGTCAAAGGATATGAATAAGTTGTTTTCAGAGGAAGAAGTCCAAGTTATCAATAGCCATATTAAAAAAAATGTACTAAAATAATTAACAAAGAGATGCAAATTGAAATAACTCTGGGGGCATTACCTCACAACCATCAGATTGGCAAAGCTGATAAAAAAGGAAAATGACAATGCTGGAAGAGCTACAGGAAATAGGTATATGAACTTTGAATTAACTTAACAATTATCAGTCTTGGATTTGAACCTTGAATTAACAACCTTGAATTGGTTGAATTTTTCCACAAAATGAAAGAGGGTTGCAGAACGTAGAAGAAAGTAAAACAGCAATTTGCTGCATTAAAACAACAACTATAATTATATGTAAAGTATAAAGATTCCTACAAAAGTTAAAATGAAGGTCTGGAGCAGAATTTATTATGTACCAACTAAGTGCAAAACAAAAATGAAATCCAGCAAGATAAACAAACATGATTTTGAAAAGGTGACAGTAAGAAGTGACATTACAGTTTCAAGAAAGACAAGCAGTGAAATAGCTTTATATTTAAAGGTACTATAGATACTAAAATAGTATCAATATAAAAAATAATGTATCTGGGAACTTGGAAGAAAAATTAATAGAATTGCAAAAGACTTGAATAGTATGATAATAATTTAAGATTACTTCAATAAGCCTCTCTGAGACCTAGACAAGTCAAGCAGAAATATAAATTAAAAAGGATGCCATAAATCTGAGTAAAATATTGAAAAACAACCACATATACTAGATCTTTCATAATTATTGAATGTGAATATATAAAAACATACTTAGTTTTCAGGATCATACAGCATTTTTATAAAGCCTAGTCGCAGAATAAGGCAAAAAGAACTCAGAAATGTGCCAGGCCTAGAGGCCTGAGGGCTACCCGAGTCTTCCTTTACCTCTATCGGAGGTCTTCGGTTGGCCAAACCGGATGCTCGTATGAGAGAAAGGACGTTCCAGAGTCGAACAAGGGTTGAGCTTTATTTCAGGGTCTAGTTACAAGTGCAGGGGAATTCTTCCTTAGGAGGGAGCGAAGAATCTCCCAAGGAGGCAAAGATCTTACAATAAGAGATTTGAAGTAGAAGTATAAGCGGGGAGAGAGGGGGAGGGGAGAGAGGAGAGAGGAAAAGCCGAGCCTTGTTGTCCTGTCCGCTCCGCGCCCCTCCGCCCAAGAGAACTTTCAGGCTTTCCTGATCCTACTTAAACTCTCCAGCAGCATAGCTTGCATCTGAATACCGTGCTGTTAGATAACAATAGTGTGCCCAGATCCGGGACAATCTCGAGGGCGGGGAGAGCTCTCTCCCATCATGTTTCTCACGGGAAGAGGCGGAAATACACGAGATAGCTCGGTTCACCTCGATTCCCAGTCGTTTCCTGGGGGGTCTCATGAGAACTCTAAGATTTAGAAGTTCCCACCTTTACCCGCCCGAGACTGTCCACCTGGAATTGAGCTTCCATCCCCAACAGAAATGAATACAAAAGGACCCCAGCTTCTGGGATAAGAACTCACTGTTTGACAAAAATTGCTGGGAAAACTGGATAACAGTGTGGCAGAAACTGGGCATAGACCAATGTCTGACACTGTACACAAGAATAAAGTCCAAATGAGTACATGATCTAGGTATAAAGATTGATACTATAAATAAATTAGTGGAGCAAGGAATAGTGTATTTATCAGGTTTATGGAGAATGGAGAAATTTTTGACTAAACAAGAAACAGAAAACATTATGAAAGTCAAAATGGATAATTTTGATTATATTAAGTTGAAAAGTTTTTGTGCAAACAAACCCAATGCAACCAAGATTAGGAGGAAAGCAGAAAACTGGGAAAGAATTTTTGCAACTAGTGCCTGTGATAAAGGCCTCATTTCTAAAATACATAGAGAACTGAGTCAAATGTACAAGAAGACAAGTCATTCCCCAATTGATAAATGGTAAAAGGATATGAACAGGCATTTTCTTCCTTTTCAGAGGAAGAAATTAAAGCTATCTATAAGTCATATGAGAAAAATGCTCTAAATTACTATTGATTAGAGAGATGCAAATCAAAACAACTTTGAGGTACCACATCACACCTACCAGATTGACTAATATGACAAAACAGGAAGATGATAAATGTTGGAGAAGATGTAGGAGAGTTGGAACACTAAGTTATTGTTGGTAGAGCTGTGAGCTGATCCAACCATTCTGGAGAGCAATTTGGAACTATGCCCAAAGCACTACAAAAATGTGCATACCCTTTGACCCAGCAATACCGTTTCTAGGACTATATCCCCAAGAGATCATAAAAATGGGAAACGGTTGCACATGTACAAAAATATTTATAGCAGCTCTCTTTGAGTTAGCCAAAAACTGGAAATCAAGGGGATACCCATCAGCTGGTTAATGGCTGAACAAGTTGTGGTATATGAATGTAATGAAATACTATTGTGCTATGAGAAACGATGAACAGGAAAACTTCAGAGAGGCCTGAAAAGACTTATATGAACTGATGCTGAGTGAAAGGAGTAGAACCGGGAGAACTTTGTACACAGCAACTACCACAGTGTGTGAGGAATTTTTCTGGCAGACTTAGTATCTCATTGAAATGCAAGGACTTTAAAAATTTCCAGTGGACTCAAGGCAAAATGCCTTCCACATCCAGAGAAAGAACTATGGAATTGGATCACAGATAGAAGTAGACTATTTTCTTTTGTATTATGTTTTGTTTTATGGTTTCCCCATTCATTTTAATTCTTCTGTGCAACATGTATTTAATAGGAATATACATGTAGAACCTATATAAGATTGTATACCATCTCAGGGAAGAAGTGGAGAGGGAGGGGGAATTGAGGGGGAGGGAGAGGAAAAAATCTAAGATATATGGAAGTGATTGTCAAACACTGAAAGCAAATAAAATAAAAAAAACAAAGAAAATAGTTATATGGATACTAAATATGAGTTATATGCATATTAAATATGGATACTAAATAATGAGTGATCAAAGGACACATCACAGAAACAATAAAAAATATATTTTCATAATGATTACAACAATGTGATAACAATCTTAAAACTTAAGGCACTCAACTAAAATAGTCCTGAGAGAAAAAAAAAGTTCAAATCTACATTAAATCTCTCAGTGTTTACTTTAATAAAAGCAAGGAAGAAAGAAAAGAAGTGAATTCAATATACAATTTAAAACAAGACAGTCAACAAATCAATACAGGAAATTCTCACTTAATGAAAATGGGCCATTCCACAGACCTCCCTCTCTCCTCACTGGGCTGGGTCTCCATGGCCCTGGCCCCTCCATGGCTCTGTGGTCCTTGAGCTGTAGTGGCTTTAGTGCTTGAGGCCCCTGTGGCCAGAGTGGTTTCAGTGTCTACAGTGAAGGAGCTCTTGGCACGCAGCTGCATCAGCATTGCTACTGCTACCCTACAGGAGTCACCAGAACTCCAGCTGGGCCTGGAGAGTCCAATTTGCATAATGTGAATTTACATAAAACAAGAATTATCTGTAATGTCAAAATAAGAACAAAAGCAGAAATGTTGAAAATCAAGGAAGAGATACACAAAATAGAAGATACAAAGCCAAATGAGTTGGTAAAGAAGAAAAAAGGGCTGTGTTTTTATAATCAATAAAATTGGTAAGCCATTTGATATTTTAAGAGGCAAAAATCAATTACCACGACCCCAAATGAAAATGAAGAATTCAAAAAGAATAAAGAAGAAAAAAGAAAATTATTTGCCAGAAAAGTTGAAACTTAAGTGAAATGGAAATATGTATATTAACAAAACAGGAAATAGAGAATCTAAGTAATTTAATTTCTGAAAGAATTGAGAAAACTGTAAACTATAAAGTCTCACAAAAATTAATGTTGGTTCAGATGGATTTACAAATTCTAGCAAATGTCATAAAAGCAAATAATCCTATGCTATTTCAACTATTTGAAAAAACAGAGATAAATGTATCTTACCTAACATGACATAATATAAGACAAAAATATAATCTTGGCACTTATTCCAGGGAAAAAGAAAACTGTTGACCAATATCACTAATAAATATTGTACAACAGTATTAAATAAAATGTTTGAAAGGAGATTATGCAAAAATATTTTTTAAAACTATTCTCTGTTACCAGATTTCTATATTTCCTATGGATTCTACTTGAACATTTCAACACTAGGAAAACTATAAGCATAATCAATCATATTAATTATAAGAACAATATAATTATAGGAATAGACTCCAAAAAAGCCTTTGAAAAATACAGCCCTTATGTTAAACATCATAAATAGAAAAAATATCTTTTCTTAAAATAACGATATAAAATCAAGAGTAAACATTATTTATAATGGAGAAACATAGGAAGCTTTTCCACTAGGATCAATGATGATGCAAAGATGTCTACTGTCATCAATATTATTTAAAATAACCAGAGAAATGCTAGTTATGATAATGAGATGAGAAAAAGATATTAAGAATGCAAATTATGGAGAAAATTAACTCTATTTGAAGACTACATTATGGCTCACTCAGAGATTCCTAGAGAATCAACACCCCCAAAGTGAGAGACTAATTTTAGCAAACAAGCAAGATACAAAAATAAATCTACATAAGTCATCAGAGTGTCAGCAACAAAATCCAGGAAGGAATAACAGGAAGAGAAATTTCACTGAAAATAACAACAAAATTCATCAAGTATTTGGCTGTTAATCTACCAATATACACTCAAGACTTATATAAATAAAATTATAAGTCAGTTTTTACAGAAATAGAGGAAGAATTAAAAATGTGATGAGACATTCACGACTCATAGCTTGGTCACACCAATACAATAAAGATGATGACATCAAACAATTAACTATTTAGATTTAGTATTATACAAAACAAATTCATAAAGAGGTTATTAAATAAAATAAAAACAAAACTCACTTAAAGAAATAAAAGGCCAAATATATCCAGGGAGATAATTTAAAAAGTAGGAAGGACTAGCTAGGGCTTGACAGTATGGAATCTCAAAATATAAATCTGTAATTATCAAAACGATGTTATATTGGATTAAAAAAGTAGAAAAAGTGATCATTAGACTATTGAGATAGGGAAGATTTAGAAATAAATGATCACAGAATATAATGTTTGATATACCCAAGAACAAAAACTATAGAATAGGGATCTCTTTATTCCATAGTAACAACTGAGAAAACTGGAAAGCACTATTGTGGGAAAAAAGGTTTAATCCAACATCTTACTCTACCATATACCACAATAAATTGAAAATGGATAAATGAGCTAAATAAGAGTCCATAACCATACGTGGAGGTATGTGTGGAAGGGAGATAATTATAAATGCCATAGTAGACAATCTTGATTACATGAAATTAAAATGTTTTCTACAAATAAAATCAATACAGCTGGAATCAGAAGAAAAGATATGGAAAAAATCTTTTCATTAAATAACTTACAAAAGTCTGACATTTAAATTTATAAAGAATTAAAATATTAATAATGATTCTCTGATAGAGAAATGGTCAAAGGACAGGAACAGTTTTCAAAAGGACAAATACAAATCATCTAAAAAATATCTAAAGACTGTTCAAAATCACTAATAATCAAAGAAATGCAAATCAGATCAACCTGGAGTACCAATTTACAATTTTTAAATTGACTAAGATAATAAAAGTTTCACTGTTGAAGGAATTGTTGTCTTTAAAAAAAGCATATTAAATCACCATGAGATGATCTAGGAATTCAGTTCAACATTCTGGAAAACAATTTGGAATGATTCAAGAAATCTTACTAATATGCTCATGCCTTTCAACTCAGAGATCTACAATTGGACTATACTTTCAATGACCTTACTGACATCAATAAAAGCCTGATATGAACAGAAATATTCATATCAGTATCATGTGTAACAATAAAAAAACCACAAATAATACAAGTGCCCAACAAGTGAGGAATAGATTAATGCATGAATCTGATGGAATACTACTACTTTGGGAGGAGTCATTAATCTAAAAAAAATTCAGGGAAACATGGGATGGCATATTATATGATGAAGAGTGAACAGAGATTACACAAATTAAATTCTTAATTAAATTAAAACTATGCTAAATAAATTAAAAGTAGCATAGATTAATTTAAAAACTTTGTATTCTAATTTGCATTCATAATTAGCACAGTGCCTACCATGTGCTAAGACTATACTAAACACTTTACAAATATTCTCTGATCTGATCCTCACAACATCCCTCTGAGGTAAGTGCTGTTGTCACCCCCATTTTACAGTTGAGGAAATTGAGGCAAACAGAGGTTAAATGGCTTGTTGAGGGTCATATACTTAGTGTCTGAAGTTGGATTTGAATTCAGATCTTCCTGGCTACTGCTGCTGCTGCTACTACTACTACTACTACTACTACTACTACTACTACTACTACTACTACTACTACTACTACTACTACTACTCTCTGCACCTGGATATCTTGCCAACACACACAATGGCTATAATAGTGTAAATAAAGACCCCATTTAAGAGGCAACAAAACTCAGCCCAAATATAATGAACACTCTTGGTACCATGCTATAAAATTTAAAACACATGACCTTCCTCCACTAATAGTGCATAAAATACAAAAATGGAAAGTGGTATGGGGCTTTGTTACAATCACTCCCTTAAGTGGTTTTGCTAAACTGTCCTCAGGGAAGGCATTCTGCAGAGGAGAGAAGGTGGCCTGGTTGCTTATCAGGAAGTGTCTTGTCTTTAAAAAATATATAATAATGGATTAAAATCTTTAAATTAAAAACTAGGTTTGGGAGTTTTGGAGAAGCTTGGGATTTTATTTATGGTTCCATATTCACTTTAGTAATACTTGCTATCTACATTATGCTATATTAAGATGAAGATGAATGAGATATATCCCTGTGCTCTTGGGACTTACTCTGTAGTAGTGGAGATAAGATGCACACAAAAAACTGCAATCCAATGTAGTAGATGAGAAGTATATGAGAGGTTCAAAGTGCTATGAAAAATTTAATGTGGGAGAGATTACTTTTGGGCTGGAGTTGGGGTTGGAGGTGAAGGGGTGGAATCAGAGAAGTCTTCTTAGAGGAGATGACCCTTGATCTGTGTATGCAAAGAGGGAAGATTTGATGAGGCAGATCAGGAATCTGGAAGAAGTTCACTCTAGGTTTTGGAATTTTGTGATGTAGAAAAAAATGGAATGAATTTTGGAAAAAGTGATTAGTCCAATTTGGGTGGAAAATAAGGCATATAAAAAGGATTCACCATAAGCAGCTGAAAAGAGTTGGCAGAAGGAGACCAGAATCTGGGGGTTCCTAAGTGAGTAAACATAGTGAAGAGGGGGAGGACTTATTAAAACTGGATCATAAGAAATGGGGGTGGGTGGGGAGAAGCAAGCATGACAGAAAGGAAGGCTGTCCCTGAAAAACAGCAAAAGATGAAAGAGTGTGAACCTTTGCTGTAATGAAAGAATGTAACTGAGGGGAAATCTGTGCATGAATGGTAGAACATTAGAAAGGCAAGGCGGAGGAGCAAATCAATTGATAAGACTCCTATATAAAGAGACTGACTGGAGGACAGACAGCAGGGCCCAGCCACCACTGTGGTTGGTCAGCTGTCAAAGAGGATCATTTCCAAATAAATTCCCTGTGAATTTATTGGGAACAGGCCTGTGTAAGGCATCATCACAGGAAAGAAGGAAACAAGCATTTATTAAGCATCTACTATGGGCCAGGCACTACACTAGGCACTTTACATATCTGGTCTCATTTGACCCACCCTGGGAATAAGGTATTACTGTTACCCCAATTTTATAGTGCAGAGAACTGAGACAGACAATGGTTAAGTAACTTGCCCATGGTCACACAGCTAGTGAGTGTCTAAGGGTAAATTTGAACTTAGGTCTTCCTGATTCCTGAGCTAGCACTCTATCCACTGAGCCACCTAGCTGCCCCACTGCTGCTGAACACTGGATGGGTAAATTTGATCTTGAGCAACCAGGGCAACTGGATTGTCCCCTACGAGAGGAACCATATCAACCACAGAGCAAAGTCCTCTGAAAAAGGACAACCATATCAGTGGGTGGTTTTTTTTTTTTTAAATATTTGATATGAAGAGATTCAGATTTTCTTTTCCTTTTTCATTTCTGTTAACTTTTGGCAAAGGGACTTTACATATTTAATCAGCATATTCTCCATCAACATCAGAGGCCCATCAAAAGATAAGATGAGAAAATGTACCACCTTTCCTCTTTTGTAAAGCTGGGGGATCATGAATGCAGAACTTTGTATGTGCTCGATTTATTTGTTGTGTGGTTAATTTTACAAAACTCCTTTCATCCTCTCTTTTTTATTCTTTGTTAGACGGAAGAACTCTTTCCTATGATTAGGGAAAGTGGATATCTAGCCTCCATTTCAGCAGTACTCATCAAACCATATGATTCTCTCCTCTGCCTGTAAGCCAAACTATTTCCTTTTCTGTAGGTCATCTAGGAATTAGACTGGTATTATTTTATCACCATCATATGAGTAGAAAGTAACAAATATCAATGATATCATGTGTGCCCTCAGGACAATTAAAATATTACAGATTTAGAGTTCCTCCTTCTCACCTTAGTCATACTCCCCGATTCTGCAGGAAGCCTTTCCTGATCATCTTTAATGCCAGTGCCTTCTCTCTGAGATTATCTTCAATTTACCCTGCACATATCTTATTTGTACACATTTGTCTTTCCCATTAGACTGCGAGTTCCTTGAGAGTAAAACTGCCTTTCTTTGTATCCCTAGCATTTAGCAAAACGTCTAGCACACAATAGGCACTTAATAAATACCTGTTTACTTGACTTGAAATGACTTGCCCAAGGTGATTCAACCAGTATATGTCAGAGATGGAACTTGACTGAAGATCTTCTTCACTTCAAGACCAGTTCTCTATCATGATACTAGGCCATGTTGCCGTTGCCAAAAAAATCATTCGGCGATGATATCCACGATCCTATTCTAGAAATTTTAAGGGGAACCAAACTGTTGCTAAAACTTGGGAGTCTGAGAATGAAATACTTAAAATTCCTGGTGGTCCTAAGGACTGAGAATCAAAGTTCAGAAAAATGATCTAAGTACTCACAAGTCCTTATGATTTAGAGAAGGAAGGGATTTTAAAGATCATCTAGTCTACCCCCTCCCAGCCAATGATTTTACAGAAGAGAAAATCGAGGCTAAGATACACAGAGATAATATGTAGGAAAGAGTTACTATTTACACACAGTTACAACACACATTTTGGAGACTCGAGGGACTTTTTGGTCAAATAAGAAACCCATGAATCTGCTTTAATAACTGAGGCAGAATAATTTCCAGTATGCATTGTGGCAGAGAGCATGTTCATCTAAAAGAGCATTGAATATAATGGGTTTCTAGTGCTCTTCTTGTTAACAAGGTAATATTATTTTGCCAGCAATGCCAAAGACTCAAAAGCCACCATTGTAATTGTCAGTTCCTGGGATCACTATGGTTACCTGATGCAGCTACAGACTGGGGGAGAGAGACCAGAGGCTACATTGTGAGCAGAAACTGACATAGGTCTGCCCGAAGCTCACTGCCCTCACCACTGTAATTACAGTAATATAAGCACAGATAACATTTACATAAGAGCTTACTATGTACCAGGCACTCACTGTGTGGAATGCTTTACACTTATTACCTCATTTATCCTCAGAATAACCCTGAAAGGTAGGTGCTATTATCACCACCATTTTACCAATGAGGAATCTGAGGCAAACCGTGGTTAAGTGACTTCCCAGGGTCAAACAACTAGTAAATGTTTGGGGCTAGATTTGAACTCAGAACTTCCTGACTCTAGGCTGAGTGTTCTATCCACTGTTGTCATTACATGTAACAGGGATATACGGCCCCACTACAAGCGTCTTCCATGTATCTCCCTCTCACAGGTGGCTGGTTACATATCCCCATTAGATAGGGCAACTAAGTGCCAACTTTGAGTTCAATGTCCAGTTTTATGACATTTCTCTCATCCCCTCCAATTCTTAACTATATAGAGGCTTTCTTCCTGTTAAGGGAGTCACAGAAATAGGTAGAACCTTCTGTGGCTCTCATTTCCCTACTTTCTGGTCCACTGAGAGACGGGAAAGCAAAGTGGAGTCAGGACCACCTAGATTCAAAACCTGACTCTGACACTTAGCGGTGTGACCCTGAGTAAGTCACTTAACTTTTCTTAATTCTTATCTCCAAAATGAGGGGGTTGGACTAAATGAACTCTAACATCCCAGCTCTAAAATGTGTTTTCTTAAGATCTATAATCACCATCAGAGTTGTTTTTTTTTTTTGCTGCTCGTACTCCTACCCTTCCCCACCTCTGCAAATGGGCTATTTGGGTGAGCAAACAGGCATAGATGACTGGTAGGTTATACAAAGGTTCAATTCATTTGATTAATGAATTGATGAATTAATGAATCCTATTAACAAATAATATTAAGAACCTATAGGAATTACTGTGGCATAAGAAATGATGGATATGATGAATACAGAAAAGCATGGAAAGCTTTATATGAACTAATAAAAAGTGGAGAAAGTAGAATCAGGAAAATAACATATGCAATGACTATAATAACATAAACGCAAAAAGCAACAAAACAATAGAAAATGTTGCGAAATTATAATGATTAAGCTTGGCCCCAAAGAAGCTATTGGAGATGAAACTTCCCTTTGCTGTTTCGCAGAAATTAAGGGGAAGTGGTAGGGAACAGGGGTGGGGAATCTGCAGCCTCGAGGCCACAGAAGAGGATTTGTTCTGTGAAGTTTGGCTTCAGTCAAAGAGCCACACTTGAGGACATAGAGGGTCACATGTGGCCTTGAGGCCATAGGTGCCTCATCCCTGGTAAGGAATATTGCATATTATATTACATTTTTTTTGAATTTTTTTATATGTTGGTTAATTTTGCAGAACTTTCCCTCTTTTTACGTTTTTGGGCGGAAGGGACCTGGAAACAATGGGAAATGTAGGTGACATAAAAACAAAAGATCAACAAAACTTATTAAAATTTTTATTAAAGAGCCTATAGGAATTCTAGATCATGTGTAAAGATTAATTTATGGGTCATTTCAAAGAAAAAGTATTTTTGGATGGGAGGGGATAGAGATTTATAATCCATGGTGTCACCTGACATAGATACTTGTGTTAGGGAGTATGGTTATACAGTCACTCAGACTGGATAGCCTTTGGCTACACTGATGTGGCGCCCTACTGAATAACTTTTTTTTTCCTCTTTGGATTTGAGATTTCATCTACGTGCATCATGCCTATACCAGAACTGTCTATACAGGAATACAGGCTGATAAAGAAGAACAATCCATATGTAATTAGCACTACTTGCCCCAGGTTGGAAAGCTAAATATGTGTGAGCCATGCTGGACTTAAACCTAGGAGCTCCTGACTCCAAAGCCAGCCTCTTCAGTGATGCCACGCTGCCTTTTAGCACATTTCTTCTTTGGTCGCTTCATTTGTGCCCAACTCTTTGTGATCCCATTTGGGGTTTTCTTGGCAAAAATGCCAGAGTGCTTTGCCATTTTCTTCTCCAGCTCATTTTTACACATGAAGAAAATGAAGGCAAATGGGGCTAAGTGATTTGCACAGGGTCACACAGCTAGTAAGTGTCTGAGGCTGGACTTGAACCTTTGTCTTCCTGACCCCAGGCCTGGTGCTCTATCCACTGTGCCACCGACCTGCCCTTCAACTTTTCTTCTTACCTTTGATCAAGGGACAAAAGCTGGCACGGATTTCAACCAGGTACACTGACCCCTAGTTAAGCCCTTATTATGATGATAAATGATTTATTTTCTAAAACAAAGCAATAAGTTAGAACTAGCCAAATGACAGGGTAGGGGTTTTTTGTCCCCCTCTTGATTTAACTAATTGTATAAAGCAGGCTTCATTTCCCAAATTCTTAACTTTGAGATCACATACTCAAAGGACAAAAATTGGTCCTACTGTTCTGAGATCAGGGCCCAGGTTGGGTGGGTATGGGGAGATGATGGGACAGTAAGGCCTAGCCTCCCCACAATGTTGCCCAGGCAGAGTTTGGGGTCAGGTTGGTCAGGGCCCCTGGGGAGCTGTGAGGAGGAGGAAGTCATCCTCATTCAGGTCTTACCTTCTTACCCCTAAGGAAACTTGCCCAGGGGAGGGGTAGCCACAGTGACCAGCAGTCAGTCATTCAATTCACCAGCACTGATCAAGTGCTTACTGCGTGTTATACATCCTTTACTAAGAGGAGAGACACCAGGCTAAGAACTTGTGGGAGGCTGAAGGCCTATAGAGTTCATTAATGACTTCACCCCACCTCTGGCCTAGACTGAAGCATCCTGTACCATAACTAGGTGAAAATTTGTGTTTATTGGGCTCAATTAAAGGCATTCCAACTAAGTGATGTAAACATCCTTAAAAGCCACTGGGTGAGTCTGGGTGACATCAATGCATAGGAAGTATATTGGGATTGGTTGGAGAGATCTGTTCATTTCTTGTGTATTTTGCATAAAAGAACAAACCAGTTTGGAGTCCAAGGATTGAGAGTGTCTGGCAGTAGAGAGAGGAAAGTGCTAACCCCTGAGATAGAATCCCTTGAAGCAGAAAGAAGAACATGGGCTTTGACCCTCATATCAGGATCCTCTACTGATCTCCTTGGTCCCTGTGACCTTGAAGGATTCAAAGGATTTGAATTTTTCATCAGTGTCCTAGTAACATCCCTTGCATAGCAACAATCAGTGGCAGTGTACCATTAACACCATTAAAAGGGATTTATCTTGCTTATTTGTAATATTTTTTTTCCTTTCCTTCTTTTCCAATGTTAAGTGGGAGGCAGAGGAAATGGAATTCTGTTAATTTTTTTCAAAGGAGGTAGGGGCAGCTATGGGCAGCTATAGTGTACTATGAATAGAGGACTTGGCTTGGAGTCAGGAAGATTCATTCATTTTCTTGAGTTCAAATCTAATCTCAAACACAAGCTGGGTGAACCTGGGCAAGTCACTTAACCCTGTTTGCCCCAGTTTCCTCATCTATGAAATTAGCTGGAGAAGGAAATGGCAAACCTTTCTGGTATCTTTGCCAAGAAATCCCCAAATATGTTCACAAAGAGTGGGACACAACCAAACAATAAAAAAGTGGAGCTACAGATGTGAAAATGTCCCCTATATTCTAAGATATGGACCCCACAAAGGAGAAAAAAGCACTTTCTGTATCAAGGAGATCTGAGCTACATCTTTGCCAAGTCATGTGCACTAAACTTGAGCCCACTTTCTCCTGGACTTTATGTACTTACAGGACAGTGCGTCCTTAGTTTGGGGGCAACGTGTGCATCAACTATGTCACCATAGTAAAATCCCCTTTTCTAAAAGCTAACTTAGTGCTACTGAATCATAATCATAGGGGACAGCAGTAAGAAGGTTCATGAGCTGTAACATTAGAAAGACAGCACTAAACTTGACAGGATAACCAGCTACAAGAATTCTGGAGACCTAAGCTTGTGCAAATCAGGACTGGAAAAGCAACACCAGACCTATCTGTGCTGTGGGCACTGAGTATGTGGAAGGTAATATTAGAAGAGAAGAAAATCCTGGCTGGAGTATAAAAGGCCTCCTGCAGAGAGAGGGATCTGAGCTGAGTCTCAGGAAAACCAGAGGCTAGTCTTATCCCTCCCCCTTCCACCTCAGCCAGCTTGGTGAGCCCTTTTTTGAGACTCCTGGTTTCCCCAATAGTTTTGAAAACAAACTCTTTGTTGTCCTTTGGTTGCGTCGCCCGCCTCATCTAATTCTGTGCTTTAGCGCACCCAAACTGCTGTTACTGTACTGGGCCACTTGGTTACCTGCTCTTCTGTGTATGGTGGACGTATGTACCTACAACACAGAAATTTTTTACTGACGCTTTTTTTTACATTGTTGTCATTTCCAAGCAAGCCCTATCCTTGTAATAAAGCAGCATAGTTAAACAAACAGAAACAAACAAACAAAAAACATAAAACAACCTATGATATATTAAATATATGGGGGACCGGGTGTCTCCAAAATAAGAAAGCTGGTTTTATAGCAGTATTTGGTACTGTTCCAAAATAGGCAGACAGAAGATAACAGTGCATGTAAAATTTCTTGGAACAGATAAACTAAAAATAACATACAGAACCAAGAAAACCTCACTTAGGTTTATGGACATTTAGATATATGAGATTAATTTCCATTTACTAGAGACTTCCTCTGATGCTTCACTGTGGGGCAGAGGTAACCCTTGGCTCTTGAATGCTATCACAAAAGAACAGGTTCTCCCAAGCTAAAAAGGCTTACTACATTTCATTTCAGTAAAAATGAGTTCAATGCCTACTATGTCTTAAGGCCTCTGACTTGCTTACTAACACAATAGTTACAACACATCAGAAACTGCAATCTAATGGGGAATGACAAGTACACAAGTAACTAAAATAACAGGGAGAATAGAACCTTTCTCTCTCTTCCATTTCCCTAGTATCAACAGACTATATAGCTTTACCACCACATGACTGAAAGATGTAGAGAATACATGATCCCACTGACTTTACTGGAGTTTTTTACTACTTAAAAAAAATCACTTGATCAAGGTATCTCCCACTCAAACGTCATACATTTCTTAGAAGACATAACATCAGAGGAAATCTTGTTTGAACAACTTCTCATTATTAAAACTTATTGAGGCATTTGGAAGATTACTCAGGGAGTAGTGTGGAGAATGAATTAGAAAAGGGAGAGATGAGGCAGGCAGAACAACAGTCTAAACAGAGGAGATCAAGGTCTAAAATAGAATGTTTAGAAGAGAAAAGGGCCCAGGAGTCTAAAGTATTGTCAGAGTAGAAATGTCTGGATTTGATAAATGATTAGAAAGGGAAGAACTGAAATTAACCCCAATGTTATAAGTACGGGTGATTAGAAGGATGATTACGTCTTTAAGAAAAACTGAGAAGGCAGGAAGAGGAGCTGGTTTAGAGTAGAAGGTGATGACTTTAATTTTGGATATTCTGGGTTTCTATTAGTTCCCAAATAGATTGAGAAATAGATATTTGAAATATAATGGTTAAACTTTAATGTTAGTTTGCATTTTACTTTTCAGAACTCAAGACATATAAAGAAACTAAGAAAACAAACCTTTTACCCTTGGTCATTAATGTCAAAAACAGAAAATTTAGACTGTTTTTCTTACATCTTGAAGGTAAATAATCCAGGAATTATTTTTAAAAAGTCGACATAATGAATACTCTCTGGCACAACACAAATCAGCTTTGGCTATTATGGTTGGTTGGTTGGTTGTTGTCCTTTCTTTTCAAAGAGGACCAAAATGACATCACCATGAAGAAGTGAAGCTTCAGTGTGTCCGACTGTGGCTGATCAGATCAACACAAGCTCGGAATGCTCTACCACAGGTCGGGCACAGATAGTCTGTATGAATTTTTGGGGTGGATACTCCAGATTTGTACATCCTACATTTACTTTGTGCTGTCTCAATTCTGATTTGCTCAAAGCAGACAGCACCCTTTCTGATGTGGGCATGCCATGCTGAGCAGTCCTGTGCCAGTGTCTCCCATGTTGCACAGTCAAATCCAAAGTTCTTGAGAGAGACCTTGAGAGCATCCTTGTATCTCTTCCTTTGGCCACCATGTGATCGCCTGCCCCATGTGAGTTCTCCATAAAAGTCTTTTTGGCAAGCGTATATTTTGCATTCGAACAGCGTGCCCAGCCCATCTGAGTTCAGCACTCTCTGAAGCATAGATTGAATCCTTGGGAGTTCAGCTTGATCAAGGACTTCATTGTCTGGTGCCTTATCCTGCCAGGTGATCCTCAGAATCTTCCTAAGACAGTTCAAGTGGAAATGATTCCGTTTCCCGGCATGGCTCTGGTAGATTGTCCATGTTTCACAGGCATACAACAATGAGGTCAGCACAATGGCTTTGTAGACCTTCGGTTTGGTAGTCAGTGTAATACCTCTTCTCTCCCAAAATTTTCTTCAGACCTTCCCAAAACTGAGCTAACTCTGGCAATGTGTGCATCAACCTCATTGTCAATGTGTACATCCCTAGAAAGTACACTCCCAAGGTAAGTGAACTTACCCACAGCATTCAAAACTTCTCCATCTCTTGAAACTGATGGTTCCATGTATGGATGGTGTGGTGGTGGCTGATGGAGCACCTGTGTTTTCTTGTTGTTAATTATTAGGCCAAAATGAGCACAGGCATCAGAGAACTGATCCATACTTTGTTGCATCTCACCTTCAGAGGCTGCACTGAGTGCACAATCATCTCCAAACAGAAAATCATGCACCAACACTCCCTTCATTTGGGTCTTGCCTTGTAGCCTTTTCAAATCAAAGAACTTAGCATCAGTGAGGTAGTTGACCTTGATGCCATGTTCATCCTCACTGAAAGCATTTGACATTTATTCTTCACAAGGGGTATAGGGTTTGTTCAGGGAGGACCAGTACCTTTGCTGTGATGGCTGCTGAACCCTTTTTGGGGGCTCTTTCCACCTTTTGTGTTGACCTGTTCCACCTAATTCTCACCTGTGGCTCCAAGAAGCTGCAGCATGCACAGCAGCCACACCCTGGAAAAACATGCTGGCAGATGGGCCAAACCAGGTTGAGGGTAGCCAAGGGTTCTCAAACCCATGGGTGAATTAGGGGGGTGTCTACCCAAAGCCCATGGAGACTTCCTCTGGTAGAGTGGGCAGAGGAGAACAATTTGATCCAATGGCCATGAAGGCAGCAGGCAATGGGGAGCCCTTAGAGCTTGGTTAGATACCGAAGATGACAAGGTCATCCACTGCATCCTGAGCCATTGCCAGCCATATTGACTCTGTCCTGCTACTGGATTCTGGAGGAGAGAGTGAGGCTGACAACTTCATGTAACTCTGCCTCACTTAAGTGCAATTTATGCATGAATCAAAAGATATCATCTATACCATTTCACTATTATGCCTCAAAGTCCTGTGGTGACAGGCAAGTGATGAAGCAGCAGGTGCGGATACATTGAGAGCTGTATTCACAACCCTGCACACAGGCAGCCCAGGCCATAGGGTCATTTCTCACTGGAAGCGACAGTGGGACTCGGTAGACCCCTGGGTGTCTGAGCAGTCTTCGAAGGATCTCACTGCTCACCTCCTGGTGTAAGGAAGGGGGCTAGAAAAGGTGCCTTATACATGGTCTGCTTACTCAACCCTGGCCTGATTACCGTGGCAGGTGGGGAATCCCGCTATGTGGTCAAAACACAAAGAAATGTACAAAATGCACTGAACATCTGCAAAACAGTCTTCACAATAACCCATTAGGTAGGTGTTATTATCTCCATTGTAGATATAAAGAAAATGAGGCTGACATCTGACATCTGTCTTTAAATGAGTTGCCCAGGGTCAAACATGTCCTGAACGTCTGAAGCAGATTTGAGCCCAGGTTTTCCTGATTCCAAGTCTAGTGCTCTAGCTATTGTGCCATCTAACAGTCAACACGCATATCTGCACATGCCCTAGTACTTAATGCTATGTAAAGGAAGTGGAAAGGAGGGAGGAATGGTAACAAGCCTTTTGAAGTGCCTGCCATGTGCCAAATATTATGCTAAATTCTCCCCCCAAATTATCTCACAACAGCCCTGGATGATAGTTACTATATAGTTGAAGGAACTGAGACAGAAGTTAAGTGACTTGCTCAGGGTCACACAGCTAGTAAGTGTCTGAGGCCACATTTGAAAAGTCATCCTAACTCCAGACCTGGAGCTCCATGCACATATCTCACTCATTAGATTGCGAGCTCCTGGAGAGCAGGAACTGCCTTTTGTCTTTCTTTGTATTCCTAGTACTTAGGACAGGGCTTGGCACCTACATGTAGTAGGTGCTTAATAAATGCTTAGGTGGCACAGTGGATAAAGCACCCAACCAGAAGTCAGGAAGATTCATCTTTCTGTGTTCAAATATGGCCTCAGAATACCTGCATGACCCTGGGCAAGTTCATTTAACCCTGTTTGCCTCAGTTTCCTCATCTATAAACTGAGCTGGAGAAGGAAATGGTAAACCACTTCAGTATCTTTGCCAAGAAAACCCTAAATGGGGTCATGAGGAGTTGGACACAACTGAACAACAAGAATAAATGCTTATTAACTGACCAACACTCCACCACTTAGTTGCAAAGCAGGCACAGTCTCTAGTCTCTAGAAGGTCTATATTCTTGAGACAGATAATACAATGAAGCCATATTGATGCTCGTTCTACCCTCAACCTCTTTCCAGAGTTCCAGTTCCATATTTTCAGTTGCTGGATGTCCTGATATTAGCTCAAATTCAACATATCCAAAATTGAATTTATCATCTTTCTAGCATCAGACAACTCTACCTTTGCTAAAAAAAAAAATACAATTGTCCCTTCCCTTATTTGTCTCTATTTCTATTGCTGGTGGCTTTATTCTCCCAGTTACCAAGATACAGAACTTCGAACCCCTATTTGGATCTTCCCTCTGCTTCATGTCATACATCCTCTCATACCAGTAGTGTCAAACTCGCAGGCCATGGATCTGAAAAACTCTTCTATGTTGCCCCAATCATATTAAAATATAATTTGGAAATGTTTAATAAAAATAAAGGTATAATATAATAGGTAATGTTAAGTTGTGCATTGCCTGTTTCTATTTGTGTTTGAAACCACTAACCTAGACTACCACCATAGCCTTCTGAAAATGTAAAATGTGTGTCCTGACAGTATGTTTTAACTTAATCAAATGATCAGTTCAGCTAAACAAATAGTTAATTCTTTTTTTTTAATCAACCAGATTCATTGGCTGAATTGACTGAATAGTAGACAATTTTAGTTGCTAACTCTGAGATCCTTAGTCTCAGGCAAATTCTCTGAATTGCGGTTAGAAAATTTCTTGTGATACATACTAAATCACTGGTTGCAATGAGTGATTCCTTAAATCCATTTCAAAGATTCCGCAGGCATCCTAACCTTCCATTTGTTCACCCTGGCCACACGAGTTTCTGGAACATATATTGTCATACAAATTCCCTGTCCCCCATATGTTCTCATCATGCATTTCCTTCCCTTTGCTTGTTTCCTAAATTGTGAAAAAGTGTACCACATAAATCTTTGGAGAGAGTGCTTTATGTGTTTTATGCACGATGCTGTTTGCGGAAATGTCTTCCTTCAAATTAATTTATCCTCCACTTGGTGAAAATAAGGACATTGGCGGGGGCTTGTGAACTTTCAGCGGGTGTTGACCTTCAGAATGCCTTGAACCTAGAACAGATATTTAGGAAAGGTTGGAGCAGAGTGGGTTGCAAGGCATGTGTGACAAGGAGCCCCAGGAACTAGAGAGAAAATTCCTTTTCAACTTAGTTACATAGTTTTGTACATACACGTAAATGGTCCCAGAAAACTGAACAAATGTGGGATAAGTACCAAAAAGATACAGGAGTTTACCGCTTCATTGTAGTAAATGTAGTCATATATACAGTAAACATCATAGTAAAATACTTTAGAGAACTCCCTCGAAGTCGTTCTGGTTGTGAATATAAAAGGAAATGTCTCTGGTTAGCCTAACCTCTAAATTTACTTGTTCTTTGGTGGTGGAGTGAAGGAGGGCATGATCCTATGAATTGTTGGATCACACATCTTCTCCTTCACTCTGTTTCCCATTGCCCACAGGAGTCTGGATCCTGAGTCCTCCGAATGGTGAGGCGACCTCAAGGAGCATTTCCTCCCCAAACCTAGAAGAAATGATCTCACTCTGGCTCATTTCTTCCTGGCCCCAGTTAACCATTGACAGCAAGTACTTAAGAGGCCAATGAATTCAATAGTATCTACTGTAATAGATACCCTGCTGGCAGGGTTTTGGGGTGAAGGGTGAAAAAGACAATTTGGATTGGGGGCAGTCTGTTTTTATAGAACATTCACCATATCTACTCTTACTTCAGTTTCTGACTTCACATGCTCCATATTGCGAAGTTTCTTTAGTCTCATTGTTTTCTGTTCTCATCTATAAAGCTAATTGCTTTTAAAGGGTCATTGAAGCATTTTTTTAAATGGATAGAACTATCAGCTGGTCAATCTACAAGCATTTTTTAAGTGTCTACCATGTGCAAGCATTGAGTACTAAGTGCTGGGACCAAAGAAAGGAAAGAGCAGTTGCTTCTCTAAGTGAGTTCCCATTCTAATGAGAGAGCCAACAGTTAATAGCTAAGTACAAGATATATACCTTGAAGAGAAAAGGAACGGGCATTTATTAAGCATTTAGTGAGGCTCTCTAAAGCTCTTTATAGATAATAAATGAGATGACAGGTGTAACATGCTTTGCAAACCTTAAAGCACTGACTATAAAGGCTAGCTATTATTATATGCGGATATATTACTTAGTATATGTCTTTTGAAGACAATAATAGGTATTTATTATGTAAATGCAGGCTCTATTATAATTTAGCTATAACTAAAGTTGTTCTCTTTACACAAATGAACTTCACAATTTATTTATTGCCCTTTAGCTCAGGACTAAAGTTTCTCTAGGAAAGACATCAAAGGAAAACTTTAAAAGATCAAACTGTCATACTTTCCTCATCTATCAGATAAAAGGACAAAGAAATGTTTACCAAGAGCAAAAACTAGTCTGGTGAAACGCTAGAGATGTGTCTATATATAGCCTTATTAAATGGAGCCAGAGAAAGAGGACTGCAATAAAGCATTCTGTTTATAACAAATTCTACACACTATATACATATGTATGCATATATGTATCATACATATGTACATGTACATTTCCACACAGAGATATGTATATGGGGTGTTTTGGGTATTTGATACAAAGTTTGTGTATACATATTCATATATATATCAATGTTTGTATCTGTGTGTATGTACACATGTATGTATATACATACATATATATATACTACACCATGTAGTATGTATATGTGCACAAAACAAGAATTGGGAATGCAGAGAGATACTTAGGACATTGGTCAGTTGTGTAACCAATACTGTTATAGAATGTAAGTCCCCTAAGGAAAGGAACGGTTTCATTTTTGTCTCAGTATCCCTAGCACAATGCCTGGCACATAGTAGGTCCTTAACAGATTCTTGTTGAATGACTTATTTTATGCTACTGACTCCAGCAGACTCTCACTGAAGGTGCAGTGAGGGTACTCCAAGCCTAGTTTAATGGTACAATGTAATTGGGGAGCATTGAGGATGGTTCATCATATTTGAGTGTAGTCATTTCAAGGAGAGAGGAAACTCATTGCTCAGTTTGACTCATTCCCCACTGAGCAGCCTCCCAGACTCTCCTACTTCTTAAAGGAGGCGAATGTAATACTCATTGAATAGATGCTTTTTGGATGGATAGACTGACTTAGATGCCACAACATTCTGCCCAAGTTAGATTGAATAACTTTGACTCTTTATTCCCTCCATCTCACAATCCTCCACCTAGTCACTGGACCTTCCTCCATCTCCACCTGACTTATGGACACCACTCCTGTTACATTTGATTCTAGAGCTCACTTGCCCTATTTTCCCCTACTGCCTTCATATGCTGCCACTCTTTGTCTGTAGCCCATACCTCAGATATCTCTGAGATAGGGACTTCTGCTTAGCTCTCTATTGCTTGGTGGCCAGATTAACCCCAGTGCCCGTTGGCAGTGGGATCTGTGATGGAAGAAGCAGTAGTAGTAAGGAAGAAGATAAAGAAAAGGGGAGAGGGGGAACCCCATTCTTCTATCACTGTAGGATCCCCTCACTGCTCTTTACTGTCCTTTATAGCCACCTTTGCCCTTTGTTGCAATATGACTTATGTGAGCAAAAAGGGAAGAAAAGAAATTCCTATCCTATGGCACTGTGGAACTCCTACCATTGTTCCTGCCTCCTAGTTCTCTTCTTTCCAGCTAGCACGACATTGCTACAGTCCAATGAAGCATCCAAACTGGAACTCTGAAAATGTTTTCTCACAGAAATACTGCAAGTTCTATCATGCTGAGAGGGAGTGTGGAAAGCAATGGATAGAGGATTGGTCTCCTAATCAGGACGGTCTAGGTTCAAGTCTAAGAGCAGCTAAGTGATAAGAATGGATAGAACTCAGGCGTGGAGTCAGGATGACCTGAGTTAAAATCCAGTCTCAGACACTTAACTAGCTGTTTGATCCTGGGCAAGTCACTGTCCGCCTCAGTTTCCTCATCTGTAAAATGAACTAGAGAAGGAAATGGCAGAGCACTGCAGTATCTTTGCCAAGAAAGCCCCAAATGGGGTCATGAAGAGTCAGAAGCAACTGAAAAATGACTGAGCAACAGCAGCCACAGGTTTCAGTCCTTCCTTTGATATGTACTGACTGTGTAACCCTGGGCAAGTCTCTATGTGCTCCATTCAACTCTCTAAAACTAGAAGTTGCAGAGAAGGTGCTGGTCTTCACTGTTTGAAGGAGATTCCTTATTGGAATGAATGAAATTAAATGAAAATGAAATCACAATCTAGTACTATCCTCAGCCATAATTAGTGCCACAATTCACAAAGCTCTGTGTTTCATCACCATGGGAATTCTCTCTCCTAAGGCAGGTATGCTATGAGTTAAATGGATATTTATGGAAAGGCTTAGGAAATTAAAATTCATTTGTAACTTTTTTCTTGTTAGTTAATGGATCCAAGTTCCAAATGATTGACATTAAAATGAACTTTGGGAATACAGTCTGCCTATTTGGGCTGAGACAACATCTAAAGCAATATATGGGACCAGTTCTTAAAAGGGATATCCCATGGGACTTCTCGTAGACATATATGCATTTCATACTTTCCTTTTATATATCAGTTTTCAGACATCTTGAATTGAGTCATATTCATGTGGAAGGGTATTTTTTTCATATTGCATTTATTTTTAAACAATATTTTATTTTCCCCAATTACATGTAAAAACAATTTTAAAATCCATTTCTTAAAAAAGTTTTGAGTTACAAATTCTATCCCTCCCTTTCTCCCCTTGCCCCTCCTTGAGATGGTTAGCAATCTGATATAGGTTTATGGAAGAGTACTTTGAAGAGAATGAAACTGGGATTCAAAGATCAATGACAGAATTGTGGAAACATAGCCAGAAGGGACATGAAGCAAGGAGGGGCTGAGTGATCTCTGAACAACACTGCCATATATAGCAAACCTAAGTAATGGTCATTTAACTTCCACTCAAAGACTTCTAGTGATGAGGACCTCATGATCTCCTGAGGCAGCCCATTACAACTTAGGATAGTTACAGGAGTTAGAAACATTTTCCCTTACCTTGAGCCAAAAATCTGTTTCTCTGTCACTTGCATTCATTGCTCCTAGTTCTCCCTTGAGCCAAGTAAAACAATCCTAAGTCCTTTTCCTCATGACTGCCCTTGCAATATTTGAAGACATTTACTATATCACTCCTAAGTTTTCTTTTCTTCAGCTAAATATCCCCAGGTCATTTTAGCAATTGCTATCTGGCAAGGTTTCAAGTTTGTTCACCATCCTGGTTCACCATCCTCTGCCTCCAGTTGTGCCCCAGTTGGATACAATATGCTGAATTTCCTCTGGCACATTATGCTTCTATTAATGAATCCTAAGATGGCATTTGTTTTTCTGACTGTCTTGTCATACTGCTGATTCACATAAGAAACTTGGCCAGAAGACAGAGGAGTTGATGGCAAAACCATTGGAATGACATTGAATCTCAGGAACATTTCTCAAGTATTTGTTTATTGTCTTTTTCTGGTTCAAATTAGTGCCAGGCATGCTGGGAGAGGTTTTGTTGGCAAGAAACCTGATTGGCATGGTGGTCCTGGATGTCTTGAGGGAAACTCAGTCTTTTATAAGACTTTTAGGCCAGTTCTGCAGGTGGGAGAGGTTTACATTACACTTGGCTTAAGGATCTAACCTACCACCAAACCCAGAGCCTTTTGAGCCTCACCACATTGGTTGGGGCCTCCTGCTTTGGGCACCTCTTCAGTCTATTTTCCTGAAAACTCAAAACAATGCTCTCTACGGGGAAAGTATGCGGCCTAAATTTAGACACTTTGCTGAAATTATCCCTGAAATAATAATATCTTTTATGCTGAACCATCTGGAGGTATGTGAAAGACAAGGACATCATTTATTCCTGTAAGAGAGCTTTCCCACTAATAGATTTAGTTAGGGAGTTGCTGTCACAACATAAATCACTTTGTTCTCTTTGGTGGTAAACCACTGTATATAGCAGGACTCAATTATATGACTTTGGATCATTTGCAATGAATGGACATTACTAACATTAACTAAAAGAGCCATATGGTTATTGTATGTCCTTTAAAGTCTGCTACTTCAATTCTTAAGTATTGTTATCTCCACAATATGAACATTCTTTCAAGTATGAATTTTGCAATCTATCCCTACTGTTTTCTGTGATTTTTGGCCCTTCCCTTTCCATATCCTCCATAGAGAATACGTGATATTAAAAGTCTTTGTCGGGGCCTTTTTTACATTTCATGGGTAATAGTGCCACTTTGGGGCTGTTTACTTTTACAGTACATGATTAGCCTACCTCCTCCTCTACTCATGTATTTACTGACTATCCTTTGCACCATTCCTTGTATGTAAGTCAACATTGGTCATTTGCTGCCACCTACTGAGGTCTATCATACAACTCTACATTGTCTTCCTGATTCCCCAGAGGATAGTCTAATAAAATATAGTCAATTAATCCATCAGCAAGTATTTATGAAGCATTAATTAGGTGCTAGGCACTGGACTAAGGGCTGGAGATACATAGAAAAACCAAAAATCATTCTTGACCTTCCTGGAGTTTAAATTGACAACAGTCAGTCAATCAACAAGCATTACTATGCTTACTATGTGGCAGGAAATGTACTAAGTTCAACAGATTAGCCTACATAAGCATAAACTGCTACATCTAAGATTCACACAGAGTGGATGGAAAGTAGTCTTACAGGGCAAGGTGAAAGCAGCTGAAGGGCATGGGAAAGGCCATAATAGCTAATATTTATAGAACATTTTACACTCACAACAATCCCTTGATTTCCTTCAAAGTGATAACTTCTGCATGAAACATTTCTTAATTCCTCCCCTTCCAGATATTAGTGCCTCCCCCTGAAAAAATTTACCTTGTAATTTTGGGGAAGATGTTGTATAAACCTATTTATGTGCATAGTGTCTCCCCTAATAAAGGCAGGGATATTTTCATTCTTGTCTTTGTACCACCAATGCCTAAAAATGTCAGGCACACAGCTGAGGCTTAAGCAACACTTGTTAATTGAGTGACTTTTTGACCAATCCTGCAAGGTAAGTAGTACAGGCGTTAATAGTTCAACTTTAAAATTAAAAAAATAAAGCATTATCTAGTAAGTGGCAGAGCCAGGATTTGAATCCAGATCTTCTGGACTCCAAATCTAGTGCTTTTTAAAATTACTTTAATAGAAAAATGTGGGATTTTCACCAATTGTGAGTGGCAGATGAAAGCAGCATTGGTGGCTACAGAAGTGCAGTCTAAGGATAATGGCTTTATACCAACTGCAGCTACCAGTCCCTCATTTTTCTTTTCATTTCCTCCACCCAGAATGCCTTCTCTGGCCATCTCCATCTATTGAAATCTTACTTACTCTTCAAAGTTTAGCTCAAGTGCCATCCACTCCATGAAGCATTCCATAATTTTCCAGCTCAGAAAGCTCCAGGTGGTGGGACGGTGATAGAACCCTGGACTTGGAGTCTGAAATACAGGAATTCAAATTTAGCTGACGTATTAGCTCTATGAGTGGTCCTAGGCGAGTCACTCAAACTCTCTTTGCCTTAGTTTCGCCATTTTAAAAATGGGGATAAGAGTACTACCTCCTAGAACTGTTGTGATTATAAAATGAGATAAACATCTGTAATGCACTTAGCACAGTGCCTAGTGTACATAGTAGGTGCTTAATTTTGTTAGTGTTCCATCGTTCCAGTTGCGTCTGACTCTTTGTGACCCCATTTGGGGTTTGTTGGCAACGGTAGTTTGCCATTGTTTTTTCCAGCTCATTTCACAGATGAGCAAACTGGGATAAGTGGCTTGCCCAGGGTCCTGCAGTTAGTAAGTGTCTGAGGCCACATTTGAACTAAGGAGAGGAGTTGTCCTGACTTCAGGTCCAGCACTCTGTGCACAGGGTCACTTAGCTGCCCTAGGTACTTGATATTTGTTCAAAATAGTGTTTCTTGACCCTCTGCTCTGTTCAAGGCACCATGCTACCAAGTAATAGGGAATTTTTTAAAAAAGGAATAAAACATAGCTCATGCCCTCAAGAAGCTTATAATGTGAAGTGACATATTTCAATAATTCAATAGAGCTTCATCAAATGGGTAAAGTACTGTACAATTAGATATGCAAATCACATGTATATTTCCACCTTCCACACCAGATGTGTCAAATTCTGGGCCTGCAAAACTCCCCAGTGCTGCTGGAACCAGATTAAAATGCAATAAGAAAAAATTAACAAAGTAAATTAAAATACAATACAACATAGCTAATGTTAATGTGTATTTTTTCAAAATTAGCTGCTAGCCACAGGAATCTGTTCCCATTTGAGCTTAATTTCACTGTTTTGCACACCCAGAGTCATTTCCATTTGTCTGTTGTCTCCACCTAGATGACCTTCCTGTCATACTTGAGGCACCTCTTGTACTTCAAACTTGATATAATTCCAAACTGAACTTATCATCTCCTCCCCTGATACCTGATGCATCCATTACCTTCTTCACTCTTATTAGATAACAATAGAATATTCTCCCAGTTACTTAGGCTCATAACCTCAGTTGTCCTTTATTCTGCCTTTTCTTCCTCACCTTACGCATTCAGTTAATTGCTGTGTCCTGATGGTTTTATCTCTGTAATCCATCACATGCAGCTATCCTTTAATTTTACCACTAGACCTGCCTTTGTTCAGGTCTTTACTTCTCAGGATCATGGGATTACTAAAGGGCATCTTGGTCATGGGATCATGGAGCTCATAGACCAGACCTCTTTAGTCTTTTCCAGTCAAGTGTCTGCTTCCCCACTGCCTACAAACACACCTTTGTCTTCTCCATCCTCAGGAAACCCTTCCTGGGTTCTTTCTCCCTTGCTAGTTCTCATCCTATATCCCTTCTCCCTTTCTTGGCCATACTCCTTGAGAAGGCTACCCACAATTGGTGCTTCTCAGTCACTTGCTGCAATCTGACTTCCACCTTCATCGTTCAGCTGAAACTCTTCTTTTCAAAGTTGCCATTGATCTCTTAATTGCCAAAACGTGTTCTTTTCTTAATCCTCGTACAACTGGTCCTCTCTGAAGTTTACTCTGATACTACTGGTCACTCTCTATTTCTTTATATTTCTGCCCCTCTAGATTTTCATGACTTCTCTCTCCTGGTTTTCCTCCTACATGCATAACCATTCTTTCTCAGTCTTCTTTGTGGGATCTTCATCTAGTTCCTGGCTACTAATCAGAAGCAACCCCTAAGGCTCAGGGCCCCCTTCTTTTCTCCCTCCATGTTATTTCACTTGGTGATCTCATCAGCTCCATGGATGTAATTATCATATCTATGCTGATGATTTGTCCAGTCTGTTTATCCAGAACAAATCTCTCTTATCTGTAAGCTCACATCTCCAACTGCCTATTAGATATCTTGAACTAGGTGTCCTGCAGACATCTTAAACTGATCACATTCAAAAGTGAACTCACTTTCTTTTCCCCCCAAACCCTCCCCTCTTCCAAAGTTACCTATGACTGTGGAGAGTACTACTATCTTTCCAGTCATCAACCCAAGTGCTATCTTTAATTCATCACTCTCTTGCCTCCCATATCAAATCTGCTGCCAAGACCTGTAGATTTTACCTTCATAGTATGCCCCATATACATCCCTTTCTCTCCTCTCATGCTGGCACTACTTTGGTACAAGCGCAAATCAACACATGCCAGACTCTTGTAACAGCGTACTAGTTGGTTTCTCTGCTTCAGTGAGCTCTCCTCACTGCAGTTCATCTTCACTCATCTGTCAAATGGATCTTTTTTCAACACAGATCTGTCCATGGCACCCCCCTATTGAACCAGCTTCACTGGTTCCCTAATATTTCCTGCATCAAATATAAAATTCTATATTTGGCTTTTAAAGCCCTTCATAGCCCAGCCTCTTCCTACCTTTTCAATCTTCTCATATCTTTTTTTAAAATTAATTTGTTTTCACCAATCACTTCCATAAGTTTTAAATTTTCTCCCCCTCCCTTTCCCCTCCCTTCTCAAGACAGCATACAATCTTATATAGTTTCTACCCATGCATTCTTATTAAAAAACATTTTCATGTTAGTCATGTTGCATAGAAGAAGTAAAACTGGGAGAAAACATAAGAAAAACCAAAACAAAACGTAAAAGAAAATAATCTGCTTCATTCTGCATTCCAGTTCCAAAGTTCCAACCTTCTCATGTCTTATCCCTTTCCAGGTAGGACCTGGTGATGCTGACCTTTGATATGCCTTACAAATGAGACACTGCATCTCCCCACTCCAGGCAGTTTTCACTGACTGTTCCCAATGCCTGGAATTCTCCCCCTCTTCCTGACTTTCTTCCACTAAAATCCAACATTCTACAGGAAGCCTTTCCAAATCCCCCTCAATGTTAATGCCTTCTCTCTGTCGATTATCAGCAATTTATCCTGTCTATCTTTTTAGTAGACAGTTGTTTGCATGTTGTCTCCCCTGTCAGCCTGTCGGTTCCTTGTGTTCTTTGTATCCCCATCACTTAGCATATAAAAGGTGCTTAATAAATGTTGATGTCTTCAGAAAATCAAAGCTGAGAGAGGTAAAATAATTGGCCCAAGATCACATAGGAGGGTGAGTGGCAGAAGCAGGATCTGAATCAAAGTCCTCTGCCCCAGAATCTAGCGTTCTTTCTCCTGTACTGCTCAACTACTACAGTAGCCTCCTAACTCACCTTCCTCTAATCTCTCTCCTTTCTGATTCATCCTTCACATCACTGCACCATTCTAATCATGTCACTCCTCTATTCAAAATTTTTCAGTGGTTCTTTGTTGCCTTCAACATATATGGTCCTGGATTCAAGATCCTCCACAATCAGGTTCCAGTCTCTCTTTCGAGTTCATCTCATGTTACTTTCCTTCATATACTTGACAAAAAGACAGAGCACTGGACATCAAGTCAAGACTTGGATTTTGAAAACTGCCTCAGACATTTCCTAGCAATGGGCCCTGGGCAAATCATTTAACTTCTTTGGGCCTCAGTTTCCTCATCTGTAAAATGGGACCAAGAATGCTTCTAGGACCTATCTCATAGGGTATTTTGATGCTATAATGAGAAAGTGTTTATAAGGCCCTTGGCAAACCTCCAATTAATCTCCTTCCTAAATTCTATGTTTCAGGTAAATTGCATCACCAGCCCTTCCCTAGTCTATGTTCTGTCTTTGATACTTGAAGACCTGCCCTTTGCAAGAAATCGTTTATTAGTCCAATTTATGGAGAATGGAGGAATTTATGACCAAACAAGAGAGAGAGAACATTATGAAGTGCAAAATGGATAATTTTGATTGCATGAAACCAGTATGAAACCAGCCAAACTAAAACATCCTAATACCAAGCATACAAGATACTGCAACAAATCAAAGGAATATTTTGAATGACTTTTAAAATCTTCAATTAAAGAAAAATGTTTTCAGAAATTTGTTGTGTCTTATGAAACTTCTCATGTAACGGCAAAAGTTAAAAAACCCTACATGATAGAAGATCTCATATTACCTGCTGCTAAAAAAAAGTTCATGAGAAAACGTATGGGGATGATATTCACAAGATTCCTTTATCAAATGATATTGCTTCCAAAAGAATTTCTGAAATTAGTAATGACCAGTTCCAATGGCTTATTGCCAGGCTTATGGACAGCCCAAAGTTTGCAATTCAGATGGATGAAACAACTGATATTTCTAACATGGCACAGTTCTTACTTTATGTTAAGAGCTATGTTCATGAAGGAAGCATACATGAGGAATTGTTTGTTTTGTCACCCTTAGGAAGAGCATACAAGAGAGGAAGATATGTGTCTTAAAGTCGACAAATTTTTTCACAAATGAAGGTTTACAGTGGAAAAATTGCATTGGAGTCTGCACAGACTCGCAATGATGGGCGAGAATGTTGGATTTATAGCAAAAGTTAAAGCTGGTGGCAGTGAACACATCACTCTTACTCACTGCATGATTCATCCAGAGGCACTTGTAGCCAATACATTTTATATATATATATATAAAACAGATATACACACACATACATGTTGTGTTTTCAAACCTTTGGAAAGACATGCACTCCAACTGCAGAAGTTTATTACTACATACAGAGGTCAGGAGACTCTCAAAAGGGCTAAGTTTAAACAGACTATTGAAATTGAAAGAGGAAGTTGTTCATATTTTTGACTGAGTAGAAATTTAATTTTGTTAATATTTTATAATGACTTACGGCTTTTAAAACTACATTATTTGTTGGATATTTTCAAAAAACTCAATGATTTAAACGTCACTTCAAAGACAAAATTGTAGCATGTGTTTGTTAAAAGATAAAATGGAAAGTTTTACTAAAAAAAAATTAACATGGAAGAATAGGGTGAAAAATGGCTCTTTAGAAACGTTTATAGCCACAGATGATTTTATCATTGAAAACAACTCTCCCAAAGGTTTAATTGTAATAGTTATAATTTGATCATCTTAAGTGCCTGCGGATACAGTTGCAGAAATACTTCCTTCCACTTATATGACCTGATGCTGAGTGAAAGGAGCAGAACCAGGAGAACTTTACGCACAGCAACAACCACAGTGTGTGAGAGTTTTTTCTGGTAGACTTAGATTTTTGTAATAACACAAGAACTTCTTACCAAAAAAAAAAAAAAAAATCCCAATGGAGGATCTCAAGGCAAAATGCCTTCCACACTCAGAGAGAGAAATATGGAAGTCACTCACATATTTTAGCAGATCATGTTTGTGTATGTGTATGTGTTTGTGTATCATGTTCTGATTTGTTATACGATTTCTTTCATTTATCTTAGTCTGACTACATAGCATGACTATAGTGAAAATATACTCAATAGGAAAGTATATGTAGAATCTATACAGAATTGTATGCAGTTGTGGGGAGGGAGGGGGGTAGTGGGGAGTAGGTGGGGAGGGATAAAATCGCAATTGTATGGCAGTGATTGTTAAACATTACAAAATAAAAAAAAAAAAGAAATACTTCCTTCCAAATTTTGATTCTAAAAAGCTTAATTGGCTTTACAAACCATACTCAACTGAAATAAAAATGTCTGTCATCTGCCATTAAAAGTTCAAGAGGAATTTGCTAAGCTATCAAGCAACACAGGTTTAAAATTCGAGTTTCCTAAAAAAAAAAAAAGAATTTTCGCTCAGGACTAGGACAGAATTTCAACAGCTTCTGAAATGGCCCTAAATATACTTCTGCCATTTTGTTCTATGTATTTATATTAGCACTGATGATTATAAAATCAAAATATCGATCAACTCTGAGAAACATTGAAGGTGCTCTACGTGTTCTGCAGTATGAAATATTCCACCAAGATTTAATTCTTTATGCAAAAATAAACAAGTACAACCATCTCATTAGAATGCAAATTTACTTTCATTTTTAATAAATGGTAAAATTATATGTATATCAAAGAATTGTTTTAAAATAAATTTCTTTCTGATTATCAGTAAATGTTTGATTTGTATATCTATTTTATATACTTATATCCTGGGCATTGCGTAAAAATTTCTTGGGTAAAAAACTGAGTGGAAAAAGTTTAAGAAGCCCTACTGTAGTCTAGTAAGTGTGCAATGGCATTATATCTTTAAAAAAATGTGTGATTGCACATACAAACTCTATATCAAATTGCTAACTGTATTAGAGAGGGGGTAGTGAGGGATGGAGGGAAGGAGAAAATAATTTGGAGCTCAAAAAATTTTTTAAATGAATGTTGAAAGTTGTCCTTATTTGTGATTAGAAAAAATATTTAAAATGTTATTGTACATACCTTAATTCAAAAAAATACTTTATCACTAAAAAAATGCTAACCATTATCTCAGCCTTTAGCGAGTGGTAAACTTTTTGCTGGTGGAGGGTCTTGTCTGGTTGTTGATGGCTACAGACTGATTAGTGCAGTGATTGCTGAAAATTGGGGTGGCTGTCTCAATTTCTTAAAATAAGACAACAATGAAGTTTATCTTATCGATCGCCTCTTCCTTTTCACTTGAACACTTGGAGGTCATCGCATGGTTATTAATTGACCTAATTTTAATATTGTTGCATCTCAGGGAATTGAGAAACCTGAGAAGAGGGACAGAGATGTTCAGGTAATGGAGCAGTCAGAACACACACAGCATTTATTGTTTGATGGGTGTGGTTCATGGTGCACCAAAACACTTACAAAAGTAATGTCAAAGATCACAGATTCACAGGTCACCATAGCAGGTATAGTAATGACAAGATTGGAAATTTTGTGAGAATTACCAAAATGTAACACAGAGACACAATAGGAGCACATGCTGTTGGAAAAATGGAGCCTTGATCATCATGCTCAACTCAACACAGGATTGCTGCAAAGCTTCACTTTGTCAAAATTTGCTAACGATAATAAAATAAGGAATGCCTGTAACTGGTACAGAAAGGGACTGTGCTAGATCCTGAGGAAGCCTAGACCAAAGAAAAAAAAAATAGATAGCCCCTGCTCTTACTCGGTGGGCATTCCTTCCTGGGAGAACATGTAAGCATGCAAAGAGTGTCATGAGAAAGAAAACTTAAATATATATGATGCAAATTCAAAGTAATTTTCATCAGGGATAGAAAGGACTAATTGGGAAGTGGGAGTGGATCAGGAAAGGCCTAGTGTAGAAGGTGGTGGGAATTTGAGTTAATCCTCAAATGAGTGACAGATTCCAAAGGGTAGAGAGTAGAGGAAAGGAGGCAGAGCAGCATTCCAGGCATGGGGGGACAGTTTGTGAAAATTTGAGAAGGTGGGAGATGGAATTCTGTGCTTAGGAAACAGGATGTAAGCTAGTTGGACTGGAATGTAGAATGCTTGAGGAGGAGTAATGAGAAATAATTTTGGAAAGATAGGTTGGAACCAGATTTTACATGCTAAACAGTGAAGTTTGTATTTGATTCTCACAGTGAGAGAGGTCACTAAAATGAGGGGGTGGGGGTGGAGATGAGGGTGGCCCTGGAAGGGAGAGGAGGTGCAGTGACATAGCCAGACTTGTAAAAAATTAAATTATATGCTACTATAGGCTAGTCTGGACTCATGTGCCTTTCTGGGCTATGTCGCCATCTGTAAAGTAAGGAGAACAATAACCTGGTCTGCCTATTTCAAAGACCTGTTTTGGAGGAAAAAATATAATACATAATATTATCATAAGAATCAATAGTTTGTAATGAAGTTTTCTCACATAGGGGAGACCTAGGTGGTGTGCAGTAAGTAGAGAAGACCCCCTGGACTGGAGAGGACCTGAGTTTAAGTCTAACTTCACATACTTACTAGTCATGTGATCCTGGACAAGTCACTTAAACTCAGTTTGCCAAACTTCGCTCATCCATAAAATGAGCTGGAGAAGGAAATGACGAACTACTCCAGTGTCTTTGTCAAAATAACCCCAAATAGGGTCAAGGAGAGTCAGATATGACTGAACAAAAACAACGTCTTCACATAGATGGATAAAGTAGTTTTTAAACCTTTCCTATTTTCCGGGTGCTGTGCTAAGCCCTAAGAATACAGAACAAGTAAGAAGAAAAAAAATGTCATAAACATTTTAATTGGACAACTCTTAAAGGGGAGCTTTAAAGGGAACAGAAGAGGGGAGGGCAGGAGAGTAGAAGGTATTAGAGATGAAGGGAGGTAAGGGTAAGAGCTGGGAGAACTGAGGCAGAGGTACAGAGGAGGTGTTTCCAGGGATCCCTCCACTTGTCACCTTTCTTTGAGGGCAGCTAGGTGGTGCAGTGGATAGAGCACCAGTGCAGGAGTCAGGAGGACCTGAGTTTGAATCTCACCTCAGACACTTGATACTCACTAGCTGTGTGACCTTGGACAAGTCACTTAACCCCAACTGCCTCATCCTGGACCATCTCCAGTCCTCCTGATGAATATCTGGTCACTGGATTCAGATGGCTCTGGAGGAGAAGCGAGGCTGGTGACCTGCACAGCCCTCCCTCACTCAAAACAAAGTCAAGTGCAAGTCATGTCATCATTTCTCTGATGGCATGGTCTTCTTCCTCCTGGACTTCAGGTACTCTTGGGGCTTCTCAGTCAGTGTGCTTCATGTAGTTTTTGCTCATTTGGTGCAAGAAGACCAAGGTGCTGGAAAGGAGGGGGCAGGGCAAATCTTGAAAGCAGAGACTCCAAAAACTTTCATGTCAAATTATCTTCCATACTGCTTCTCTTCTGTTCTTGTATTCTGTCTTCCCAAATTACCCACATATTCTGCAACTTTGTTTTTATACTATGATAACAGATGATGTCCCCCAAGTAAATAACCAGAATCAGAAACTACTTAGATCTTGGGTTTGGGGTTTGGTTTGACGTTGGAAGCAGAAGCAGTGCACCCTTGAATATAATAGCGGTGATTACAACAGTAGGGACAAAAACCCCATGTGAATACTTCAAAAATATACTTGTAGCCTGTGGGCTCCATCAAGGCCAGCTGACCATCAGCCTCAGGAGGTGTTCCTACGAGGGCTCTCATGTCACAGGTTGTCATTCCCATGAGGCTTTTCATAAGGAAGTTGGGAGATGTCCTCTCTGCTTTCATCAGTTTTTCAACAAGAACTCTGTAAGTGCTGCTCTGAGACTGTTTGAAGGTGTCCTGGTGCATGACTGAAGCTGAAAATCCCGTGTACAAACCTTGAATGACCTCAGACTTGTGGATGGTGAGGACAACAGGTTGGTTCATCTTGCATTTTCGAGTCTCAGCCTCTTTCGGCCTCAGCCACATTTTATGTTTCATCAAAGGATGCACCCAAAACGCAAAAGCAATCACCCTAGTAAGTCCTCCAAAAAAATTGACCAAGTTCTTGGGAAACGTGCGGCGTTTTACAGTCAACTCGCTGCTCCCAAGACTCGCGATCAAAGCCGTCTCCACGAAGGCAGTAATGCCCTTGAGGACCCGGCTTTTCTAAGTGCTCAGTGCTACTAGTGACAAAGGGACACTGTTCACGTGCCAGGAATCACAACGGCCCCTCTCAGCCAACACCTTGCCAGCCCTACCATCATTTTTGGCATGACCATCTGGTATGAATATATGGGTACTGTCATATGAGACTTTTGTTTATGTCCTTGAACCTTGGTTTTGTGTGTGTGTGTGTCTGTGTGTGTGTGCCTGTGTGTATACACACATACATGTATACCTAATTTTTAATACACGTACAAGCCTATAGAGCATGACATTCTTTAAGATCCCAGGACAGTTTATAATGATCATCACTTGTTGCTCATAAGGAGACAGTCTGGCAATCCAATCTTGAGTTTTATCTTTCATTGATGAAAGAGAGAGAGAAAGGGAGGGAGGAAGGGAGAGAGGAACAGAGGGAGAGGGAGAGCTTTGCTTGCCTGAAATCCTGTAGCTTCTCTCCTTTTTACTCCACTTCATTAAAGATCACAGACAGCAGTTCAGCCATCATATTTACTACCTCTTTCAATACCCTGTAAGATGACTCTTCCTCACTACTAGTAAGCTTCTGAATCATGTTTTGACTCAAGATCGATCATGACAATGTACGTCTCTCAGAAGGGAAAATCATAGAAGATGCTGATGAAGATGCAAATCCACTAACCAGACTGCTTTCAGAAGTGTAAGAAGTACTGTAGACTTGAATCTTCCTTTCTTCTTCTATGGCTGCCACTCCCTGCTCTGCTGCTCTCTTTCCTGTGATCACCAACATAATGTGCCCCTCATTGCTCTCCTCTTGTATTTGCCTCCCCTCTTCCCTTCTTCAGTGTGGCAATACTGGCTGGGATAATTTTTGTTCTGTTTGAGAAAACAGAGAATCATCAAAGGACAAAGATCTGAAAACCACTGATAGTATTCAGTCCATCATGAACTTCCTTGCTCCTGAAATTCTGTCGCTTTTAGTCTTTCTTAAACTGAACACACTCAAGTCCTAAACACAACTGGTTGTATCAAAGAAGGAAGAGGACCTCCTCCTTTATAAACACCAATACATGTGCCATGATTTCAGGCACAAAGGGGGCTCCCTCCACCCATATAGTTCGCAATAAGTCCTTGACTTAGATCATTCTGGGGGAGTTCATAAGATTGGTCACTGGAATTTAGAAACTGTTTGTGAAAAATAATTCTGTATGTATTTTAGGAAAAGATTAAATGGTTTTAATATATGTAAATCCAACTTTAAGTGCATTCAAATGCTATTTTTAAAAAGATTACTTTGCTGGATGATAGTAATGATATCTACGATGTTAGGATGATCCAAAATAGAAATAAATATAGCATAAATAAAATTTTACTTTTTGGGGGGAGGGGAGGAATTTGGATCTGTTCAACAGCTTCCCAATGTAGAAATTCCCACTACTAATACCACCCTCCAAATGCAGATGATCTGACAGAGCAACCTACACAAGGGGATGAACATTTTCACTGACTTGTCCAGGATCACAAAGGCAATATATGTGTCAGAGGGTGAATCTGAACTCAGATCATTCCAACCCGTTAGCTGACTCTCTACACATTATATCCAACTTCTACATTCAACTTATATGACCTTAAGTAGGCTACATGATAATATAGAGAAAAGATACTCAAAAACTGAGTATGAAAGAAGTTTCTTTTTTTTTGTGATATAAAATATGAAGACAATCTTAACAAGAAGAGTCTATCATTCAATAAAAACTCATTCTTAGTTATTCAGTCAATCAGCAAACATTTATTAAGTGCCTACTATGTGTCAGATAGGGTGCTAAGCACTGGGGATAACAAAAAAAAAAAGGCAGAAAGATTGTCCTTTTCAAGAGCTATACTATAATCGAATGGGGGAGAAAACATAGAAACACACATATATGAAGCAAGGTATATGCAGAATAAATAGGAATTAATTAACAGAAGGAAGCATTCAGGAGAACTGGGTAAAGTTTTCAGTGTAAGAAGTGATTTTAATTGGATTTAAAAGAAAGGTAAAGAGATCTGTAGGTGGACCAGAGGGAGGAGAGTATTTCATGCATAAAGCAGACCAGAGAAAATGGAAGAAATGCAACCTATTTAAGGACAACTGCAGTCTTACAATCAATAGAGTGCAGGGCATGGAGAGAGGAAGACCTGAATTCAAATCCAGCCTCACTTTTAACAGCTCTGTGACCCTGAGCAAGTCACTTAACCCTGTTTAACCACAGTTTCCTCCTCTGTAAAATGAGCTGCGGAAAGAAACGACAAACTATTGCAGTACCTTTGTCAAAATAACCCCAAATACGGTGACTGAGAGTCAGACATGAATGAAAAAACAACTTCTTCACATAGACATATAAAGTAATTTTCAAGGCTTTCCTATTTTCTAGGCATTGTGCTAAGCACTAGGAATACAAAACAAGCAAAAAGCAGGAAAAAAGTCATAAACATTTTAATTTGACAACGCTTAAAGGGGAGCTTTAAAGGGAACAGAAGAGGGGAGAGTAGGAGGGTAGAAGGCACTAGAGATGAAGGGAGGTAAGGGTAAGAGCTGGGAGGATGGAGGCAGAGATCCAGAGAATGGGTTTCCAGGGATCCTTTGCCTATCACAGTTCTTTGAAACGTCCTGGTCCTCAGGGACTCCTGGGGCTGCTCAGAAGTCCCTGCTTCATGTAGGTCTTGCTCATTTGGTGCAAAACGATCAAGGTGTTCGGAAGGGGGCGGCTGCAAATCTGGAACGCGGAGGCTCCCAAAACTTTCATGCTAAATTCCCTTCAACACTACTTCTCTTCTGATCTTGTATCTGCCTTCCCAAATTTCCTAACTTTTTTTCTTTTTTTTACCATGATAACAGAAGAAATCAGAACCTGCTTAGCTCTTGGGTTTGGGGTTTTGTTGAACGCTGGAACCAGAGTACCACTGAGTATAATACTGGTGGTCACTACGGTAAGGATAAAAGCCCCCCCAATAGCGTCCTCTTTCCCGACTGAGCCTTGCCCACATCTCAAAAATATGCAGATAGCCTCTGGGCTTCATCCAGGCCAGCCGACCATCAGCCTTAGGAGGTCTTCCTGCGAGGACTCTCATGTCACGGGTTGTCACTTCCACGAAGATTTTCATAGGGAAATTGGGGGATGTGTCCTCTGTTTTCACCAGCTTTTCAGAAAGTCCATTGTAACTGCAGGGCTCAGGTTGGATGAAGTGCATTAGCACAGTGTGGTGCATTAGCGCAGTGGAAAACTCCGCCAACAAATCTTCAATGATGTCAGACCCGAAGACGTCGACAGCAGGACGTTTCTTCTTGGGTTTACGGGTCTCGGGAAACATTTTATCTTTCAGTAACTGCAAAGGGCGCGCCAAAAACGCAAAAGCAATCATCCTACTAAGTCCTCCAAAAAAAGTTGACCAAGTTCTTGGGACACGTGCGGAGTTTGACAGCCAACTCGTTGCTCCCAAGACTCGCGGTCAAAGCCGTCTCCACGAAGGCAGTAATGCCCTTGTGGACCCGGCTTTTATAAGCGCTCAGCGCTACTAGCGAACAAAGGGACAGTGTGCGTGTGCCAGACCTCACAATGGCCCCTCTCAGCCCCCACCTCGCCAGCCCTACCACCATTTTTGGCAAGATCATCTGGTAGGAATATATGGGCCCTGTCATGTGAGACTTTTCTTCATGTCGTTGAACTTTTCTTTTGTGTGTGTGTGCTTGTGCGTGTATGCAAACACATACATGCATACCTAATTTTTGACACACTCACAAGCCTATAAAGCACAACACTCTTAGAGATCCCAGGACCGTTTATAATGATCATCTCCACTTGTTGCTCGTAAGGAGATTGTTTGGCAATCCATTCTAGAATTTTATCTTTCATTGACTCCAGTCTCATTGTTCTATTATTTCTAGTATTCATACTCCTCCTTAACAGAAAAAGGGAAGGAGTGAGAGGGGGAGGAGGGGAGAGGATTTGCTTGCCTGAAATCCTGTAGCTTGTCTCCTTTTCACCACGCTTCAAGGAAGACCACAGACATATTTACTGCCTCTTTCAATACCCTGTAAGATGACTCTTCCTCACAACTAGTAAGCTTCTGAATCATGTTTTGACTCAAGATCAATCATGACAATGTACATCTCTCAGAAGGGAAAATCATAGAAGATGCTAAGGAAGATGCAAAGCCACTAACCAGATTGCTTTCACATGTGTGACAAGTAATGTAGACTTGAATCTTCCCTTCCTCTTCTATGGCTGTCACTCCGTGCTCTGCTGCTCTCTTTCCTGTGATCACCAACATAATGTGCCCCTCATTGCTCTCCTCTGGTATTTGTCTTCCCTCTTCCCTTCTTCAGTGTGGCAATACTGGCTGGGATAATTTTTGTTCCATTTGAGAAAACAGGGAATCATCAAAGGACAAAGATCTGAAAATCATTGACGGTATTCAGTCCATCATAAACTTCATTGCTCCTGAAATTCTATCATTTCCAGTCTTTCTTAAACTGAACATACTAAAGCCCTGCTCAGCAAACACAACTGGTTGTATCAAAGAAGGAAGAGGACCTCCTCCTTCATAAACACTAACACATGTGCCATGATTTCAGGCACAAAGGGGGCTCCCTCCACCCATGTAGCTCACCACAAGTCCTTGACTTAATAACTCTAGGGGAGTTCATAAGATTGGTCACTGGAATTTAGCAATTGTTTGTGAAATAACTCTATGCATTTTAGGAAAAAACTAAATGGTTTTAATGTATGTAAATCCAACTTTTGAGTGCATTCAAATGCTATTTTTTTAAAAAAATTATTTTACTGGGTGATAGGAATAATATCTACAATGTTAGGATGATCCAAAGTAAAAATTAACATAGCATAAAGAAAACTTTGCTCTTTGGGAGGGAAGGGAGGATTTGGATCTGTTCAGCAGCTTCTGAATGTAGAAATTCCCACGACCAATACCACCCTCCAAATGCAGATGATCTGACAGAGCAACCTACACAAAAGGATTAACATTTTGACTGACTTGCCAAGGATCACAAAGGCAGTATATGTGTCAGAGGCTGAATCTGAACTCAGATCATTCCAACCCCTTAGCTGGCTCTCTACCCACTATATCCAACTTCTACATTCAACTTACATGACTTTAACTAGGCTACATGATATTACAGAGAAAAGATACTCAAAAACTGAGTATGAAAGAAGTTTTCTTTTTTGGGGGGGATATAAAATATGAAGACAATCTTAAGAAGAAGAGTCTATCATTCAATAAAAACTCATTCTTGGTTATTCAGTCAATCAGTAAACATTTATTAAGTGCCTACTATGTGTCGGGGTGCTAAGCACTGGGGATACCAAAAAAAAAGGCAGAAAGATTGTCCTTCTCAAGAGCTATACTATAATTGAATGGGGGAGAAAACATAGAAACATACATATATGAAGCAAGGTATATGCAGGATAAATAGGAATTAACAGAAGGAAGGTGCTAGCATTCAGGAGAACTGGGTAAGGTTTTCAGTGAAAGAAGTGATTTATGTTGGACTTAAAAGAAAGGTAAAGAGATCTGTAGGTGGACCAGAGGGAGGAGAGTATTTCATGCAGAAGGGAGAGTTAGAGAAAATGAAAGAAATGGCAACCCATTTAAGGACAACTGCAGTCCTACAAAGGATAGAGTACAGGTCATAGAGAGAGGAAGACTTAAATTCAAATCCAGCCTCTGACTTTAACAGCTGTGTGCCTCTGAGCAAGTCACTTAACCCTGTTTAACCTCAGTTTCCTCCTCTATAAAATGAGCTGGAGAAGGAAATGGTAGGCCATTCCAGTATCTTTGAAAAGAAGTCCCAAATGGGGTCATGAAGAGTCAGGCATGACAGAAAGATCATTCAAGAACATCCACAACAACTCAATATGACCATTGCTTTTGACAAGAACATGGCAAGGGATTGTCCCCTGGGGTTCATTCACCTTCCAGTCAAACTCCATTCTTTCTTGGTCACTACTTTCATCTGTGTTGCGTGCCTTTCCCTATTGCAGTGAAAGCTCTTTGAGATCAAGGACTGTCTTCCTTTTGGATTTGAATTCTCAGTAGATATGACAGTACCAGACATAGGAGGCATGGAATAAATGCTTTTTCATTCATTCTTTGTAACTATGAGATCTAATTTAACCTCATTTTACAAAGGAGGTTACACCCAGAGTATATATTTCCTTTTGGTATGGGTGATATCTTTTGATTCGGGTGTAAATTGGATTTAAGTGAGGCAGAGTTGCATGAAGTTGTCCAGCCTCACTGTCTCCTCTAGTGTCATCATACTCCAGTGGCAGGACAGAGTCAACATGGCTGGCGATGGCTCAGGATGCAGTACTTTTGTGCCTTCATTATCTAACCAAGCTCTAAGCGTTTCATATCGCCTGCTTCAGCTACCTTCATGACCATTGGAACAAATGGTTCTTTATCTGGCCATTCCACCAGGGGAATTCTTCACATGCTTGGGGTAGACACCCCCCTAACTCACCATTTGGTTTGAGACCCCTTGGTTACCCTCAATTGTTTTTGGCCCATCTGTCAACATGGTTTACCAGGGTGTGGCTGCTGTGCATGCTGCAGCTTCTTGGAGCCACAGGTGAGAGTTGGGGGGAACAGGTGAACATCAAAGGTAGAAAAAGCGCCAAAAAGGGCTTGGTGGCCCACACCAAAGGAACTGGTCTTCCCTAAACACATCCTACACCCCATGTGAAGAATAAATGTCAAATGCTTTCAGTAAGGATGAACATGGCCTCAAGATGAACTACTGCGCTGATGGTAAGTTCTTTGATTTGAAAAGGCTACAAGCCAAGACCCAAATGAAGGGAGTGCTGGCACATGATTTTCTGTTTGCAGGTGATTGTACACTCAATGCAGCCTCTGAAACTGAGATACAACAAAGTATGGGTCAATTCTCTGCTGCCTGTGCTCATTCTGACCTTATATAATTGACACCAGGCAAGCAAAGGTGCTCCATTAGGCACCACCACACCATACATACATGGAACTATCAGTTACAACAGATGGAGAAGATTTTAATGGTGTGGATAAGTTCACTTACTTTGGTAGTGAACTTTCCAGGATGTACACATTTATAATAAGGTTGACGTACCCATTGCCAGAACTAGCTCACTGTTTGGGAGGCTCTGAAGAAAATTTTGGGAGAGAAGAGGTATTAGACTGACTATCAAACTGAAGGTGTACAGAGCCATTGTGCTGACCTCATTGTCGTATGTCTGGGAAACATGCACAGTCTACCAGAGCCATGACAGGAAACTGAATGACTCCCATTTGAACTGTCTCATAAAGATTCTGAGGATCACCTGGCAGAATAAGGTACCAGACACTGATGTGCTTGCTTGAGCTGAACTGCCAAGCATTGGCACTATGCTTCAGAGAGTGCAACTCAGAAGGGCTGGACACCTTGTTCAAATGTAAAATGTCCACTTACCAAAAAAGACTATTTTATGGAAAACTCACACGGGTAGGCGATCCCACTGTGATCAGAAGAAGCAATACAAGGACACCCTAGAGGTCTCTCTTATCTTTTATTTTTCTCTTTAAAGTTTATTTATTTATTTTTAGTTTTCAACATTCCTTTCCACAAAATTTTGAGTTCCAAATTTTCTCCCAATCTCTCCCTCCCCCATCCCAAAACACCTTTCATTCTGATTGCTCTTTCCACCAATGTACCCTCCCTTCTATCACACTCCTCCCCTCCATTATACCCATCTTCTCTCTTGTCTTCCACGGCAAGATAAATTTCTATACCCCATTGCTTATATTTCTTATTTCCCAGTTTTTTGCAGAAACAAGTCTCAACATTCAGTCCATAAATTTTGAGTTCCAACTTCTCTCCCTTCCTCCCTCACCACCCATCTCCACTGAGAAGGGAAGCAATTCAATATAGGATATACATGTGGAGTTTTGCAAAACACATAAGTCATGTTGTGTAAGACTAAATATATTTCCCTCCATCCTATCTTGCCCCCCTTTTATTCTATTCTCTCTTTTGACCCTGGCCCTCCCCAAAAGTGTTAACTTCTAATTGCTTCCTCCTCCCATTTGCCCTCCCTTCCATCATCCATCCACCCTACTTACCCCCTTCTCCCCTACTTTCCAGTAGCATAAGATAGATTTTCATACCAAATTGAGTGTGCATGTTATTCCTTCCTTAAGCCAAATGTCATGGGAGTAAGCTTCACTTTTTCCCTCTCACCTCCCCCTCTTTTCCCTCCTTTGACAAAGCTTTTTTCTTGCCTCTTTTATGAGAGATAATTTGTGCCATTTCATTCCCCCCCTTCTCTTCCCAATATTGTTCCTCTCTCACCCCTTAATTTTATTTTTTTAGATATCATCCCTTTCTGTTCAACTCATCCTGTGCTCTCTGTCTACATGTGTGTGAGTGTGCATACATAATCTCTCCAGCTACCCAAATAGTGAGAAAAGTTTCCAGATTTACAAATATTATTTTTCCATATAGTATTGTAATCAGTTCAACTTTAGTAAGTCCTTTATGATTTCTCTTTCCTGTTAACCTTTGCATGCTTCTCTTGATTCTTGTGTTTGAAAGTCAAATTTTCTATTCAGCTCTGGTCTTTTCATCAAGAATGCTTGAAAATCATCTATTTCATTGAATGACCATTTTTCCCCCTGAAGTATTATACTCATTTTTGCTGGGTGGGTGATTGTTAGTTTTAATCCTAGTTCCTTTGACTTCTGGAATATCATATTCCAAGCCCTTCAGTCCCTTAAAGTAGAAACTGCCACAACTTGTGTTATCCTGATTGTATTTCCCCAATACTTGAATTGTTTCTCTCCAGCTGCTTGCAAAATTTTCTCCTTTACTTGGGAACTCTGGAATTTGGCTACAATATTCCTAAGAGTTTCTTGTTTTGGATCTCTTTCAGGCCCTGATTGGTGGATTCTTTCAATGTTTATTTTGTCCTCTGGTTCTAGAATACCAGGACAGATTTCCTTGAAAATTTCATGACTGATGATGTATAGACACTTTTTTGATTATGGCTTTCAGATAGTCCCATAATTTTTAAATTGTCTCTTCTGGATCTATTTTGCAGATCAGTTGATTTTCCAATGAGATATTTCACATTCCTTCTATTTTTGCATTCTTTTGGTTTGTTTTGTAATTTCTTGCATTCTCATACAGTCATTAGCTTCCATCTGCTCCATTCTAATTTTTAAAGAACTATTTTCTTCAGTGAGCTTTTGAACCTCCTTTTCCATTTGGCTAATTCTGTTTTTTAAAGCATTCTTCTTCTCACTGGTTTTTGGACCTCTTTTGTCAATTGAGTTACCCTGTCTTTAAAGCTGTTATTTTCTTCAGCATTTTTTTTTTTTTTTGGTCTCCTTTAGGAAACTGTTTACTTACTTTTCATGAATTTCTTGCATCTCTCCTATTTCTCTTCCCAATTTTTCCTCCACCACTCTTACTTCATTTTCCAAATCCCTTTTGAGCTCTTCCATGGCCTTAGACCATTGTATATTTATTTTGGAGGTTTTGGATGCAGAAGCCTTGACTTTTAGGTCTTCCTCTGAGGTAAGCATTGTTCTTCCTCATCTGTAAGAATGGGAGAAAATACCTGTTCACCAAGACAGTAACCTTCTTTAGTCTTTTTTCCCTTTTTTGGGGTGTTTTCTCAGCCAGTTACTTGAGTTTGGAGTCCTTTGTCAAGAGTGGGGTATACTCCAGGGACCTATGGGGTCTCAATTCCTCCAAGGTGGCACAACCAAGGGAGAGCAGTTTACTCCTCTCCTGGCCTGCACTCCAGTCTGGGAGCTACCAAAGCTTTTCTACCCAGGATCTACAAGAAAAATTCCCTTTCTAGAGCCTCCACCAGCTCCACCACCATACCAGGCAGCACTCTTCCTCACCTCAGGGCCACCACTCAAGACTGAGAGCCAGATCAGTGGCTGAATTATCCCATGACCTTTAGGTGGAGGGCTCCAATAATCAGGACTGCAGCTGCAGTGGCTGCTACTGGCAGAGCCAGACCACATTCTCTTCTCACCCAGGTGAAAGAGTTTCTCACTGACCTTTGAAGCTCCCCTTGGCATTTGTGGGTTGAGCAATCTGGGAACTGCAGCTGCTGACCAGGGTTCTGACCCCTGAGGCCTGTTCCAGTCCCAATCCTCCTAGTGCTGGGCTGGGCTCCTTGGGCTGCATTCTGCTCTGTGTGCCCAGAGCATTCTATTTCACATTTCTAGAATGGACCTCAAACTATATTTTGACCTTCCTAACTCAATACTATACATTTTTAATGCACTTTGCTTGGATTTATTATTCTACAGTAGTAATAAAGGGAACATGGAGTTTCCATTGCTAGTTTAAAAATAATGAAAGCTGTATGGAAAGCAGACTGGGCCTTCAAGGAGACTCTCCCTTCTTCACAGACTTAGTTTTTCTTCTTTTGTCCCTCTTCATTTCTAAATGCACTGTCACTGCTACACCAGCAGAGGGTGGATGGGGGTGATGGTGTAAAATGAGACTCTTTACTCCAGTTTTTCAAATTTGGCCAAGAGTCTTTGCTTTACAACTTACGTGTTAGGACTATGGTAATTTGTATCGGAGTTGTATAGCAAATAAGTATTATTTAAAATAAGGTGAGAAAATCGATCATAATGAGGATCACTATGCAAAGAAACAATTTCTGCTAACAAGAGGCAAGTGTCCAGTAACCAACATTTGAGAGAGGTAGAATTACCAAGTGAAGTAGATAACTGAGGCAATTAAATGAGAAACTTACAGCCAACCTTTTCTGAATATGCCCAGTAAATTTGAAGGTCTGTATTAATCCAAATTATTTCTGAATTCTCTCTTCACTTTGTAGCCAAACCTATTTATTTCATCAGGGAACATGTTCACTAAATAAAACTCATTTCAGAGACAGCATGGTAGAAAGTAAAAAATTCAGAGTCTCAGATTCTGTGTCATGCGTTATATACATGGGACCTGGAAACGATTTCCATTTTCTGAACCACAGGTTGTCATCTATAAAATGGGGATAAAGATACTTGCATCATGTATGTCATGGGACTCTTGTAAAGTGATTCCTTTGAATGCCTTATATTGGTCTTAATATAATATCACTTAGCTTGTTTTGGAGGATAAAAAAATATAATACACAACACCATCATCAGAATCATTTACTTGTAATGAAGGTTCCTCACAACATAGGGAAGACCTAGGAGGTGTGCAGTAAGAGGATAGAGCTCTCAGACTGAAGAGGACCTGAGTTCAATGTAACTTCAAACAGTTACTACTTATGTGATCCTGGAAAAGTCACTTAAACTTAGTTTGCCAAACTTTACTCAACCATAAAATGAGCTGGAGAAGGAAATGAGATACTGTTGCAGTATCTTTGCAAAAATAACCCCAAATACGGTAACAGAGAGTCAGACATGACTAAACAAACACAACTTCACAGAGATGGATAAAGTAATTTTTAAACCTTCCCAATGGATAAAGTACTTTTTAAGGCTCCTAATTTTCTAGGCATTGTGCTAAGCACTACGAATACAAAACAAGCAAAAAGCAGAAAAAAAGTCATAAACATTTTAATTTGGCAACTCTTAAAGGGGAGCTTTAAAGGGAACAGAAGAGGGGAGAGTAGGAGGGTAGAAGGCACTAGAGATGAAGGGAGGTAAGGGTAAGAGCTGGGAGGATGGAGGCAGAGATCCAGAGGATGTGTTTCCAGGGATCCCTCGCCTGTCACCGTTCTTTGAAATCATGCCCTCCTGGTCCTCAGGGACTCTTGGGGCTGCTCAGAAGTCCCTGCTTCATGTAGGTCTTGCTCATTTGGTGCAAAACGATCAAGGTGTTCAGAAGGGGGCGGCAGCCAATCTGGAACGCAGAGGCTCCCAAAACTTTCACGCCAAATTCCCTTCAACACTACTTCTCTTTTGATCTTGTATCTGTCTTCCCAAATTTCCTGCAACTTTTTTTTCTTTTTTTACCATGATAACAGAAGAAATCAGAACCTGCTTAGCTCTTGGGTTTGGGGTTTGGGGTTTTGTTGAACGCTGGAACCAGAGTACCACTGAGTATAATACTGGTGGTCATTACGGTAAGGATGAAAGCCCCCCCAATAGCGACCTCTTTCCCGACTGAGCCTTGCCCACATCTCAAAAATATGCAGATAGCCTCTGGGCTTCATCCAGGCCAGCCGACCATCAGCCTTAGGAGGTCTTCCTGCGAGGACTCTCGTGTCACGGGTTGTCACTTCCACGAAGATTTTCATAGGGAAATTGGGGGATGTGTCCTCTGCTTTCACCAGCTTTTCAGAAAGTCCATTGTAACTGCAGGGCTCAGGTTGGATGAAGTGCATTAGCACAGTGTGGTGCATTAGCGCAGTGGAAAACTCCGCCAACAAATCTTCAACGATGTCAGACCCGAAGACGTCGACAGCAGGACGTTTCTTCTTGGGTTTACGGGTCTCGGGAAACATTTTATGTTTCAGTAATTGCAAAGGGCGCACCAAAAACGCAAAAGCAATCATCCTACTAAGTCCTCCAAAAAAAGTTGACCAAGGTCTTGGGACACGTGCGGAGTTTGACAGCCAACTCGTTGCTCCCAAGACTCGCGGTCAAAGCCGTCTCCACGAAGGCAGTGATGCCCTTGTGGACCCGGCTTTTATAAGCGCTCAGCGCTACTAGCGAACAAAGGGACAGTGTGCGTGTGCCAGACCTCACAATGGCCCCTCTCAGCCCCCACCTCGCCAGCCCTACCACCATTTTTGGCAAGATCATCTGGTATGAATATATGGGCCCTGTCATGTGAGACTTTTCTTCATGTCGTTGAACTTTGGTTTTGTGTGTGTGCCTGTGTGTGTATACAAACACATACATGCATACCTAATTTTTGATACACCCACAAGCCTATAAAGCACAACACTCTTAAAGATCCCAGGACCATTTATAATGATCATCTCCACTTGTTGCTCATAAGGAGATTGTTTGGCAATCCATTCTAGAATTTTATCTTTCAATGACTCCAGTCTCATTGGTCTGTTGTTTCTGGTATTCATACTCCTCCTTAACAGACAGAGAAAGGTGGGGTGGGAGGGACAGAAGGAGAGAGGGGGAGAGGGAGAGGATTTGCTTGCCTGAAATCCTGTAGCTTGTCTCCTTTTCACCACACTTCAACAAAGATCACAGACAGTGATTCAGCCATCATATTTACTACTGCTTTCAGCATCATGTGAGGTGACCCTTACTTACAACTAGTAAGCTTCTGAATCATGTTTTGACTCAAGATCGATCATGACAATGTACATCTCTCAGAAGGCAAAATCATAGAAGATGCTGAGTTCCAAATTTTCTCCCCATCTCTCCCGTCCCCCACCCCAAAACACCTTTCATTCTGATTCCCCTTCCACCAGTACCCTCCCTTCCATTATCCCCATCTTCTCTCCTGCCTTGTAGGGCAAGATAAATTTATATACCCCATTACTTGTATTTCTTATTTCCCAGTTGTATGTAGAAACAAGTCTCAACATTCAGTCCAAAAATTTTGAGTACCAACTTCTCTCCCTTCCTCCCTCACCACCCATCTCTACTGAGAATGGAAGCAATTCAATATAGGATATACATGTGGAGTTTTGCAAAACACATAAGTCATGTTGTGTAAGACTAAATATATTTCCCTTCATCCTATCTTGCCCCCCATTTACTCTATTCTCTCTTTTGACCCTGGCCCTCCCCAAAAGTGTTAACTTCTAATTGCTTCCTCCTCCCATTTGCCCTCCCTTCCATCATCCACCCACCCTACTTACCCCCTTCTCCCCTACTTTCCAGTAGTGTAAGATAGATTTTCATACCAAATTGAGTGTGCATGTTATTCCTTCCTTAAGCCAAATGTCATGGGAGTAAGCTTCACTTTTTCCCTCTCACCTCCCCCCCTTTTCCCTCCTTTGAAAAAGCTTTTTTCTTGCCACTTTTATGAGAGATAATTTGTGCCATTTCATTTCTCCCCTTCTCTTCCCAATATTGTTCCTCTCTCACCTCTTAATTTTAATTTTTTAGATTTTTAGATTTTAGACATCATCCCTTTCTATTCAGCTCACCCTGTGCTCTCTGTCTATGTGTGTGTGTGTGTGTGTGTGTGTGTGTTTGTGTGCATAATCTCTCCAACTACCGAAATAGTGAGAAAAGTTTCCAGATTTACAAATATTATTTTTCCATATACTATTGTAAACAGTTCAACTTTCTTTCCTGTTTACCAGGCACTGTGCAGTCATGGAGATTTTGTTGTTCAGTTGTTTTGCAGTCATGCCCCAGCTCTTCAAATGAAAACTGTGTATATGCTCAAAGAGTTCACAATCTTATGGGGAAGATTTTACAGAGACAACTACATACAAACTATATCTATACATATACATTATACACATATATTTATTTACAGTATAACCTGGAAGGAAGACACTATCATTAAGAGGGAATCAAGAAATATTTCTTGTAGACAGTAGGATTTTAGCTCACGGTTTAAGGAAGCCAGGGATGACATGAGGTAGAAGTGAGAAGGGAGTGAATTCCAGGCATGGGGGGACAGCTAGTAAAAATGAAGTTAGCAGATGTTTGAAGAACAGCAAAGGTGTTGTTACTGGATTGTTGGGTATGTGCATAGAAATAAGGTATAAGAAGACTAAAAGGCAAGAAAAAGATAGGCTGCAAAGAATTTTAATAGCCAAACAGGATTTTATATTTGATCCTGGAGTAAATATGGAGCCATGGGCATTTATTGAATGGTGTGGTGGTGATACAGTGGAACATGCATTTTTAGGAATATCACTTTGACAGCTGAGTGGAAGATGGACTGGAGTGAGAAGAAACAAAGCAGCTAGACCAACCAGCAGGCTAATGCAAGAGCCCAGGTTTGAGGTGCTGAGAGCCTGCCGCAGAGTTGTGGCAGTATCACGGAAAGAAGGAGGTGATAATTTGAGAGGCATTGCAAAGGTGAAATTGGCAGGCCTTCGGAGCAGATTGGATTTGTGTGGTGAAAGAGGGTAAGGAGTCAAGGATGACTTTTAGGTGGCAAGCTGGAGGAGCATGGTGGTGCCCTAAACGTTAATTATTGTTGCGTTCATCCTTCAATGCTGAAGAAGACCATGCCATCAGAGAAATGATGACATGACTTGCACTTGACTTTGTTTTCAAGTGAGGGAGGGCTGTGCAGGTCACCAGCCTCACTTCTCCTCCAGAACCATCTGAATCCAGTGACCTCATATTCCTCAGGATGGCTGGAGATGGCCCAGGATGCAATGGGAGACCTTGGCCCCTTTAGGCCAAGGTCTATTCAGGTACTCACTTAGGGTAAGGAAATGCTCATTCAGTGAATAGACCTGTTTAAGAAACAGCAACTGTTAGTAACGATAATCACTCTAAAGCCAGGAGGGCCCAGAAAACAGCCCTTAAGTGGAGCTTGGGCAGGGGCCTAGTGGGAAGGGAAGGGAGAAATCTAGCTAGTAATCCTCTGGTCATCCATCTGTCATCATCAGAGAAATGATGGCATGACTTGCACTCAATTTTTTTTTTTTTACATTAAAGGCAATTTATTTTTTAAAGACTCAAGGATTGGTTCATCAAGATATCTTTTTTTTTTTTTTCCATTTTTTTCTAGTACTTATTTCATGGATTTTGGAAGGTAACATAGACTCATAAGTAATTGTAATGTGAGCTAGAATAGCAGCATCCTCGAGATGAAAGGTGTTTCAGAAGCCTCGGGTCCAAGCCACGCCTGCCTGAGAATCACGGCTCCCACATGCCTGCCCAGGGCTCACTGGTGATGGAGAACCTGCTGCCCCTTGAACCAGCCCAGCCCACCTTCCAGAGACCCCCATTTCAGGCAGATTTACCTCACACTGAGCTTCTTCTCACTGCACAACCCCTTGGTTTTCAGACTCCCAAGCTGATGCCCTTTCCATCTCCCCCACTGCTTCCTGGTACTTTATTGGGATATTTTCCTGGGCTAGTCAGATTTCCTTCTTGCTTCTAAGCAAACTGCTTCACCTAGAGTCACCAAAAGACCATCCCAAAGTTGTATATTATGACACTTCTCTACATACATACAACCCGTTTCAGTTAAGCCTCTTTCCTCTGTAGTCTCTCTTTTTATTGTTCCTTGGTTGTTTTTCACTCGTGGCCAACTCTTTGTTTTTTTTTGTTTTTTTTTTTTAATTATTTTTTAATGTTTAACAATCACTGCCATACAATTGAGATTTTATCCCCCCCACACCTACCCCCCATTGCCCCCCTCCCTCCCCACGACTGCATACAATTCTGTATAGGTTCTACATATACTTTCCTATTGAGTATATTTTCACTATAGTCATGCTATGTAGTCAGACTAAAATAAATGAAAGAAATCATATAACAAATCAAAACATGATACACAATCACATACACATACACAAACATGATCTGCTACATTTTGCGAATGACTTCCATATTTCTTTCTCTAAGTGTGGAAGGCATTTTGCCTTGAGAACCACCATTGGGATTTTTTTTTTTTATAAGAAGTTCTTGCGTTATTACAAAATTCCAAGTCTACCAGAAAAAACTCTCGCACACTGTGGTCATTGCTGTGCACAAAGTTCTCCTGGTTCTGCTCCTTTCACTCAGCATCAGGTCATATAAGTCCTTCCAGGCCTCTCTGAAGTCTTCTTGTTCATCATTTCTTATGGCACAATAGTACTCCATTACATTCATATACCATAATTTATTCAGCCATTCCCCAATTGATGGACATCCCCTCGACTTCCAGTTTTTGGCAACTACATAGAGTGCTGCTATAAATATTTTTGTACATGTGGGACCCTTTCCCATTTTTATGATCTCTTGGGGATATAGTCCTAGTAGCGATATTGCTGGGTCATAGGGTATGCACATTTTTGTAGCCCTTTGGGCATAGTTCCAAATTGCTCCCCAGAATGGTTGGATGCGCTCGCAGCTCCACCAACAATGAATTAGTGTTCCAACTCTCCCACATCCTCTCCAGCATTTATCATTTTCTTGTTCTGTCATGTTTGCCAACCTTATAGGTGTGATGTGGTACCTCAGAGTTGTTTTGATTTGCATCTCTCTAATCAATAGTGATTTAGAGCATTTTTTCATATGATTATAGATATCTTTAATTTCTTCCTCTGAAAATTGCCTGTTCATATCCTTTGACCATTTATCAATTGGGGAATGACTTGTATGATTATACATTTGAGTCAGTTCTCTATATATTCTAGAAATGAGGCCTTTATCCCCGAGCTTAGCTGTAAAAATTCTTTCCCAATTTACTACATCCCTCTGGATTTTGGTTGCATTGGGTTTGGTTGTGCAAAAACTTCTCAGTTTAATGTAATCAAAGTTATCCATTTTGCATTTCATAATGCTTTCTATCTCTCCTTTAGTAAAGAATTCTTCCCTTCTCCATAGATCTGATAAATACACTATTCCTTGCTTCTCCAGTTTATTCATGGTATCAATCTTTATACCTAAATTATGTACCCATTTGGACTTTATTCTTGTGTATGGTGTCAGGTATGGGTCTATGCCTAATTTCCACCACACTGTTATCCAGTTTTCCCAGCAATTTTTGTCAAACAATGAGTTCTTATCCCAGAAGCTGGGGTCCTTGGGTTTATCAAACAGAAGGTTGCTATATTCCTTGCCTACTGCATCTTGAGTGCCAAGTCTATTCCACTTGTCTACCTCTCTGTTTCTTAGCCAATACCAAGTGGTTTTGATAATTGCTGCTTTATAGTATAGTTTGAGGTCTGGTAGCGCTAGGCCACCTTCCCAAGCATTTCTTTTCATTAGTCCCTTTGATATTCTGGACCTTTTGTTTTTCCAAATGAATTATGATATTATTTTATCCAGCTCTAGAAAATAATTGTCTGATAGTTTAATTGGTATGGCACTAAATAAGTATATTAATTTAGGTAGAATTGTCATTTTTATTATATTAGCACAGCCTACCCATGAGCAACTAATGTTTTTCCACTTACTTAAATCTGACTTTATTTGTGCAAAAAGTGTCTTGTAATTGTGTTCATATAATCCCTGGGTTTGTTTTGGCAGGTAGACTCCTAAGTATTTTATACTGTCTACCCTAGCTTTAAATGGGATTTCTCTTTCTATCTCTTGCTGTTGGACTTTGTTGCTAAAATATAGGAACGCAGAAGATTTGTGTGGGTTTATTTTGTAACCTGCAACTTTGCCAAAGTTGTTTATTAATTCAAGTAATTTTTTACTTGAATCTCTGGGATTCTCTAGGTAAATCATCATTATCAACTGCAAAGAGTGATAACTTAGTTTCTTCTTTGGCTATTCTTATTCCTTGAATATCTTTATCTTGTCTAATTGCTACAGCTAACATTTCTAGTACCATATTGAATAATAGTGGTGATAATGGACAACCTTGTTTCACCCCTGATCTTATTGGGAATGCATCTAGCTTATCCCCATTGCGTATAATGCTTGCTGAAGGTTTTAGATAGATACTGCTTATTATTTTATGGAAAGTTCCCTTTATTCCTACGTTCTCCAGTGTTTTTAGTAGGAATGGGTGTTGTATTTTGTCAAAAGCTTTTTCTGCATCTATTCAGATAATCATGTGGTTTTTGTTAGCTTTGTTGTTGATGTGATCGATAATGCTAATAGTTTTCCTAATATTGAACCAGCCCTGTAATCCTGGTATGAATCCTACCTGATCATAATGTATTAATCTCATGATAAGATGCTGTATTCGTTTTGCTAAAATCTTATTTAAGATTTTCGCATCTATATTCATTTGGGAAATTGGTCTATAATTTTCTTTCTCTGTTTTGTCTCTTCCTGGTTTGGGTATCAAAACCATATTTGTATCATAGAAAGAATTGGGAGGACTCCTTCTTCCCCAATTTTCAAAAATAGTCTATATAGTATTGGAATTAACTGTTCTTTAAATGTTTGATAGAATTCACTTGTGAATCCATCTGGCCCCGGAGATTTTTTCCTAGGGAGTTCATTGATGGCTTGTTCAATTTCCTTTTCTGAGATGGGGTTGTTTAAGTATTCAACTTCCTCTTCTGTTAATCTGGGCAATTTGTATTTTTTAAAATATTCATCCATCTCGTTTAGATTATCGAATTTGTGGGCATAAAGTTGGGCAAAGTAGTTTCTAATTATTGTTTTAATTTCCTCCTCATTGGAGGTGAGTTCACCCCTTTCATTTTTAATATTAGTAATTTGATTTTCTTCTTTCTTTTTTTTAATCAGATTGACCAAAGGTTTATCAATTTTATTAGTTTTTTCATAAAACCAACTATTGGTTTTATTTATTAATTCAATAGTTTTCTTAATTTCAATTTTATTAATCTCTCCTTTGGTTTTCAGTATTTCTAATTTGGTATTTACTTGGGGATTTTCAATTTGTTCTTTTTCTAGCTTTTTCAACTGCAAGCCTAAGTCATTGATCTCCTCTTTCTCTATTTTATTTATGTAAGCATTCAAAGATATAAAACTTCCCCTAATAACTGCTTTTGCAGTATCCCATTAGATTTGGTATGTTGTCTCACTATTGTCATTCGCTTGAATGAAATTGTTGATTGTTTCTATGATTTCTTCTTTAACCCAACCCTTCTTTAGAATTAGATTATTTAGTTTCCAATTGATTTTTGGTTTCTCTTTCCATGGCCTTTTATTACATGTAATTTTTAATGCATTATGATCTGAAAAGGATGCATTGATTATCTCTACCTTTCTGCACTGGATTGTGAGATTTTTATGTCCTAGTACATGGTCAATTTTTGTAAATGTTCCATGTACCACTGAGAAAAAGGTATATTCCTTTCTATTCCCATTTAATTTTCTCCAAAGATCTATCATATCTACCTTATCCAGAGTTTTTATTTACCTCCTTAACCTCTTTCTTGTTTATTTTGAGGTTAGATTTATCGAGTTCAGAGAGGGGGAGGTTGAGGTCCCCCACTAGTATAGTTTTGCTATCAATTTCTTCCTTCAACTCCGCCAACATCTCCTCTAAGAATTTGGATGCTATACCACTTGGAGCATACATGTTTAGTAATGATATTGCTTCATTGTCTATGGTGCCTTTTAGCAGGATATAGTTTCCATCCTTATCCCTTTTGATTAGATCTATTTCTGCTTTTGCTTTGTCTGAGATTAGGATTGCTACTCCTGCCTTTCTTACATGAGCTGAAGCACAATATATTCTGCTCCATCCTTTGACCTTTATCCTATGTGTGTCCCCCCATTTCAAATGTGTTTCTTGTAAGCAGCATATTGTTGGATTATGGCTTTTAATCCATTCTGCTATCTGTCTCCGTTTTATGGGAGAGTTCATTCCATTCACATTCACAGTTATGATTACAATCTGTGTATTTCCCTCCATCCTCTTTCCCACCATTTGTGCTTTTAGCTCTCCCGTCTCCCTTCCCCTCCTCAATAGTATTCAGTTTTCTCCCCCTCCTCCTGCAGCCTTCCCCTCCTTCTTTTAGCCCCCCTCCCTTTTACTCCCCTTTACTCTTATTGCTTCTTCCCTCCCTTTTAGCCACCCTCCCCTTTCTTCCCCCTTCCCCTCCTACTACCTATAGAGCTAGTTAGGATTATCTACTTAAGATTATTGTTCCCTCCTTTAAAGAAATCAGATGAGAGTACCTCTGAAACAATGCTCATCTCCCTCCCCTCCTTCCCTCTACTATAGTTTTGTACTTCTTCCTGTGATGTAATTTGCCATTTTCTGCTTCCTCCTTTTCACACCTCCTATAACAATCCCTTCTCATACTTAAATCATATTTTTGACATGACATCATTTACTTTATGCCCGTTCCCTCTACATATATCCCTTTTATCATAATAGCTGCACAGTTCTCAAGATTAACAGGTATCATCTTCCCTTATAGGGAGGTAAACAGTTTGCCCTAATTGAGTAGCAAGTTTTTGTTTTTGTTTTTTCCCCCCTGTTTACCTTTTTATGATTCTCTGGAGACCTGCATTTGAAGATCAAATTGTCTATTGAGTTCTGGTGTTTTGGTCAGGAAGCTCTGGAAATCCCTTATTTCGTTGAATGACTTTCTCCTTGCCTGAAATGTTATGCTGAACTTTGCTGGGTAGTTGATCCTTGGTTGAAGTCCCAACTCCTTTGCCTTACAGAATATTGGGTTCCAATTCTTTCGATCTTTTAATGTAGAAGCTGCAAGGTCCTGTGTGATCCTGACTGTATGTCCTTGATATTTGAATTGTTTCTTTCTGGCTGCTTGTAGTATTTTCTCCTTCACTTGATAGCTCTGGAATTTGGCAACGATATTTCTTGGGGTTTTGAGTTTGGGATCCCTTTCAGGAGGGGAACGGTGGATTCTTTCGATGACTATTTTGCCCTCTGAGTCTAGTACTTCTGGGCAGTTTTCCTTGATGATTTCCAGGAAGATTTTGTCCAGACTCTTTTCTTCATCATGGGTTTCTGGCAGGCCAATAATTCTTAAATTTTCTCTCCTGGATCTATTTTTCCAGGTCAGTTGTTTTTCCAATGAAATATTTTACATTTTCTTCTATCTTTTCATTCTTTAGATTTTGTTTGACTGATTCTTGTTGCCTCATTGAGTCATTAGTTTCTACTTGCCCAATTCTAATCTTCATGGTATTGTTTTCTTCAGTTAACTTTTGCATCTCCTTTTCCATCTTTCCCTTTAAGGAGCTATTTTCTCCATTTAATTTTTGTACTTCTTTTTCCATTCGACCAATTTTCCCAGTTAGGTTTTGTGTTTCCTTTTCCATTTGATCAACTTTCCCAATTAGGTTTTGGGTTTCCTTTACCGTTTGATTAACTCTTTCTTTTAGGGAATTATTCTCTCCAGTTAATTTTTGAACTTCCTTTTCCATTTGTTCAATTTTCCTTTTCAAAGTGATGTTCTCATCAGTGAATTCTTTTTTTATAATTTTAAAATCATTGGACAGTTTTTCTTTTATTTCCTTCTTCAGCTGTTCCAGGTAATCTAGTTGTGCTTGTGAGAAATTCATAGTCCCTTCTGAAGTTTCAGATGGAAGTACAGTCTCAGCTCTGATCTCTTTGGTGTTTGTGTTTTGGTCCTTATCCCCATAGAAAGATTCTATGGTTTTTTCACTTTTCGTCTGCTTTTTCCGATTCATGATGTTGGCTGAGTGTTGTAGCTTTTGCTTCTTTCAGTCAGAAGATACAGATCTTTTAAGTTGAGTTGATGTGTGTCTAGGCTAAAAGCAGGCTTTTTTGTTGTTGTTGTTGTTTCCCAGATCAACCCTGGGGTTAGCTTGTTAGGTGTGTGGGAGGGGTGGTCTGGTCTCAGGAGATCTCCTCAGCTGACTTGAGGCAAAGGCAAGGTCAGGGGATGGTGATCCCAGCTTCCCTATTGTCTTCCCTTTTCCCCTGGAGGGCTGGGGCACGCCTAGAAGCTAATGCGTGTTGCTGCCCCTCCTGGGGCTCGTCTCCCGGCGCTGAGGCTTTCCTGGGTCTCAGTGCGAATTTTCTCTGCCCTGGGTCCTCTGTCCTTCCAGATCACCTCCGCCACAGTAGGAAGAATCCCCCTTTGCTATTTTCCTAGCCTCTGGTGTTATGAGACTATTTGCCCCCTTCTGCTGTTCCCGCTGATCCAGGATTTTTCTGGGGAAATATTTTATGGTTCTTTCACGGTCAACAGGGGGGAGGAGAGAGCATTTACTGATCACTCTGCCATCCTGGCTCCCGGAGGTTCAAGTAGGTGACTTACCGAAGTTTAGTCTTCAGGCTGACGGTTTCAAGGGCTGCTGCGCTGATATCTGGCGCTCAGCGGCTCTCACCGGCTCGGTTTGGCTTGTCTCCTGCTCCGCTGGTTTCGCCCGCCACTCTCGGGCTTCTCAGGTCCCTTCCGCCCTGCTGCGCTGACTGCGCTGTGCTGTGCGCTGGGGGCTCACCCCCGCGGAACAGATCCTTCCCGTGGACCTTCCAGTCTAACCTGGGCTCCGAATCTGTCAAAGTCTGTCACCCACTGGATTCCACACCTCCAAAGTTTGGTCAGATTCTCCTTTTAGAGATATCCAGAGGAGTTTGTCCAGGAGCTTAGGTGAGTCGTTGCTTTCACTCTGCCATCTTGGCTCTGCCCCCCACTCAATTTTGTTTTGAGTGAGTGAGGGCTGTGCAAGTTCACCAGCCTCACTTCTCCTCCAGAGCCATCTCCCTAAACATTAATAAGGATGTTTGGAAGAGGGGAGGGTTTTAAGGAAAATTTGAGTTCAGTTTTGGGCTTGTTGAGTCTAAGATATTCACAGATTCAGTTTCAGATATATAATCAGCATCTGGAAATGAAGACTGGAGGTCAGGAGAGAGGAGAAGGGATAAATAGATCTAATAAACAGATCTAATCTAATAGATATGCTTGGAGATGATAATTCCATCCATGGGTGCTGATGAGATCATCAAGTAAAATAGTAGAAGGAGAAGGAAAAAAGGCTTTTCAGAGAATATTTGTTCCATATGTTTCAGGAAAATAAGCATTAAAATAAGCTTGCAATAAAAATTTAAGTATGACAATATACTATTGCTTCTTTTTCAGTTTGTGTTTTCACTTTGTTGTTTCAACTAGGTATAATTTGAATAGGCCAATACTTCAAGGGTCTGTAATTGGATCAGTGTGGCAACTCCCTTCACCAGTACAGATCACAACTCATCTATAACTTAGTAGATAAGTCTTAAAAGGTTGCTTGAGACTCAAAGGGATTAAATGACTCGCCCATGGGCACAGAGCTAGTAAATATGAGAAGCAGGATATCATTTTCTTTATATGTATAAATGTGACCTCCACCTCTACCATGGTTATTTTAAGAGCTATCAAGGCTCTATTAGGCCGGCGTAGTAGAAAACACACTGGAATTCGAATCAGAATTTGTATTCTCATAGCAATTACATTTATTGCGTATTATTTTTGACAGTCTTTCATGCTGTCCTTGTGGATAAGATAGAGAGATGTGGGCCACATGGTAACAGGTGAAGAGTGGATTTATGAGTAAAGTCTAGTGTGGGGTTTGGAGTCTGAGGAGCAAGGTTGGAACCCTAACTTTGCCAATTGTTGTTGTTGTAGAGTCATTTTTCAGTCATGTCTGACTTTTCATGACTCCATTTGGGGTTTCCTTGGCAAAGATAATGGAGAGGTTTGCCATTTCCTTCTCCAGCTCATTTTATAGATGATGAAACTGAGGCAAACAGGGTCTTCTTGACTCCAGACCTGGCAACTTTGTCAATTACATTAGACAAATCATTCTCCCTTTCAGAGACTAAATGTCTTCAGCAGTATAGAATTAGATTTAATAACTTTAACCTAAACTACTAAGATCCCTTCTGACTTTAATGATTGGCTTATCAAATCGGAGGAAAGTCTCTAACTGATTATGCTAGGAATATATCCCCTGTCACTGTGCTGCCCAACATTTTAATTAATAACTTAGATGAATGCGCAGATGGTCTTCCTGTCTTATTTGTAGAAGACTCAAAGTTAAGAAGGAAGGTCAATATGTTGAATGACAGTTTGGGGATCCCAAAAGATGTCAACAGGCTCAAACAACAGTACAAATTAATAGCAAAAACTTTCATTTGGATAAGTATAAAGCCCTACTCTTTGGTTTTTTTTTAAAAATCAAATGACAAGCATAGGAAGGGGAAGGGTGGCTAGGCAAGAATTGGTATGAAAATGATTTGGAGGTTTGGGTGAACTATAGGTTCATATTGATGGATGAAAAAACACTTAAGTGCTCACCATATGTTAAGCATTTAGGGTTACAAATAGGGAAAGTGAAACCATCCTTGCTCTGAAGAAGCTCACATCCTGATTTCAAAAGGCTACACATAGAGGTGGTTTCAGCTGTAGGGGGATGGAAATGTTCACAAGATCCTGAATGAGTTGTGGGAAGGGTGACAAGGTCTAGGGTTCCTTAAAGTGCACTGGGCTCTCTTCTGGCTGGGAGTGCTGCAAATATATTGGGCAAATATCCCCCAAAACACAAGAAACTCTATGAAGGATGGGAAAAGTTAGTCTTAAACATATCTTTCTCCAGGGCTTTGCACAGTGCTCTTCACACAAGAAGTGTTTAATAACTGACTCTTGCTTTAAAAAAAAAAATAAAGTACATTGGCAGGGTCAAATGGCATTATGCAGAGGGTCTGGAAGGCATAGTGGCAAGATAGATGGTAAAGACTTGTGGCCCTCCATCTTACCTGAAGAATTGAAGTTGATGTTCTCTGTTTGTCTAAGTAGTGTGGGTAACCACATCTGTTCTGCAGGACAGGGGTGCCTGGTGTACCACCATTAGGAAGGAGGAGTAGACCGGAGGATCTGAGTGGAATGGGGATTTTGCAGCTTCCCTCCTGTAGGTATGGGGTCTGGAAGAGTTTAGTGTCTATCTAGAAAAAGGGGAAGGGAAAGAGCACCTTGCATCACTTGCTCCACCAGGTTCTCCAGTGCCAAAATGTGAATTGGCAGCTGAGAGTGAAGAAAGAGGAGAAGGGTCCATATTGGTTATGGTCCAGTCTAAACATTTATTAACTTGTTTGTTTTTTTCAGGGTGAACTTAGGTCTAATTCTTTTAAACATAAACTCAGAAGAAAACAAAGAAAGCTCCTACATCCAAAACCTTCAAGAAAAATATGAATTGGTTTCAGGCCATGGAAGAGCTCAGAAAGGATTGTGAAAATCAAGTAAGAGAAGTAGAGGAAAAATTGGGAAGAGGAAACTCAAAAAAATATTGAAGAAAATAACCCCTTAAAAACAGACTGGACCAAATGGAAGAGGAGATCCAAAAGCTCACCGTAGAAAATAATTCCTTAAAAATTAGAATGGAGCAAATGGAAGCTAATGGAAAATAGATTCAGTAGAGATAACTATAAAATTATTGGACTACCTGAAGGTCACGATTAAAAAAAAGAGCCAAGACATCAACTTTCAAGAAATTATCAAGGATAACTGCCCTGATATTCTAGAACCAGAGGGTAAAATAAAAATTGAGAGAATCAACCAATCACCTCCAAAAAAAGATCCCAAAATGAAAATCCCCACGAATATTATGGCCAAATCCCAGAGTTCCCAGGTCAAATAGAAAATATTGCAAGCAGGCAGAAAGAAACAATTCAAGTATTGTGGAAACACAGTGAAGATAACACAAGATTTAGCAGCTTCTACATTAAGGTATCAGAGGACCTGGAATATAATATTCCAGAGGTCAAAGGAGTTACGATTAAAACCAAGAATCACCTACCCAGTAAAACTGAGTGTAATCCCTATGGAAAAAGAAATAGATATTTAATGAGGGAGAGGAACTAAATGCATTCTTGAGAAAACATCTGGGCTAAACAGAAGATTTGACTTTCAAATACAAGACTCAAGAGAAGCATGAAAAGGTAAACAGGAAAGAGAAAACATAAGTTCAACTTACTAAAGTTGAACTGTTCACCTTCCTACGTAGAAAGCTGATATTTGTAACTTATGAGACCTTTTTAAGTATTAGGGGAGTTGGAGGGAATATACATATATATAGATAGAGGGTACAGGGTGAGTTGAAGATGAAGGGATGATATCTTAAAGACAAAATTAAGGGGTTAGAGAGAGAGAGGAATGAACTGGGAGAGTAAAGGAAGAGGTAGAATGGGTTAAATTGTCTCACATAAAAGAGGCAAGAAAAAGCTTTTATAGTGTAGGGGAAGAGGGGGAAGGTGAGAGGGAATGAGTAAACCTTACTCTCATCGGAATTGGCTTAAGAAGAGAATAATATACACTCATTTGGGTATAGTAATCTATCTTACCCTACAGGAAAGTAGAGATGAAGGGGATAAGAGGAGGAAGGGCAGATTAGGGGAGGAGGTAATCAGATGCAAACACTTTTGAGGAGGGACAGGGTCAAAAGAGAGAATAGAATGGGGGTCAGGATAGAGTAGAGGGAAATACAGTTAGTCTTTCACACATGACTATTATGGAAGTGTTTTGCATGACAACACATGTATAACCTATATTGAATTGCTTGCCTTCTCAATGACAATGGATGAGAAGGGAGGAAGGGAGAGAATTTAGAACTCAAAGTTTTAAAGGTGAATGTTAAAAATTGTTTCTACATGTATCTGGGAAATAAGATGGGCAGTGGGGTATAGAAATCTATCTTACCCTACAGGAAAAGAGAAGGGGAAGGGTATAAGAGAAGGGGGGGGCAGTGATAAAATGGAGGGCAAATTGGGGGAAGTGGTAATCAGAAGCAAAACACTTTTGAGGAGGAACAAGGTGAAAGGAGAGAAGAGAATAAGCAGGGGTAGGAGGAATAGGATGGAGAAAAATACAATTAGCAGTAGTAACTGAAAAAAAATTTTGAAGCGAGTTTCTCTGATAAAGGCCTTTTTCACTAAAATAGAGAGAACTCTGTCAAATTTATAAAAATAAGAGCCATTACCCAACTGAAAAATGATCAAAAGATATAGTTTTCAGATGAAGTCATTAAAACTATCTACAGCTATATAAAAAAATATTCTAACTCCTCACTATTGATTGGAGAAATGCAAGTTAAAACAATTCTGAGGTACTACCTCCTATCTATTAAATTAGATAATAGGACAGAAGAGGTAAATGACAAATGTTGGAGGGGGTGTGGAAAAATGAGATATTAATATACTGTTGTCAGAGTCAGGAACTGATTAAACCACTCCACAGAGTAATTTAGAACTATGCCCAAAGGGCTATAAAACTATGCATACCCTTTGACATGGCAATACCACTACTAGGTCTGTATCCCAAAAGAGATTAAAAAAAAAAGGAAAAGGACTACATGTACAAAAATATTTATAGCAACTCTTTTCTGAGAATAAAGAACTTGTGTTCATCCTTCATTCTCAAAGAATATCATGACATCAGAGAAACGATGACATGACTTGCACTTGATTTTGAGTGAGGGAGGGCTGTATAAGGTCACCAGCCTCACTTCCTCCTCCTGAGCCATCTGGATCCAGTGACCAGATATTCATCAGGATGACCGGAGATGGCCCGGGATGCACTGGGAAACCTTGGCCCCTTTAGTCGAAGGCCTATTGAGGTACTAACTTAGGGTGAGGTAATGCTCATTCTGTGAATAGGCCTGTTGAAGAAGTAGTCAGGGGATGACCCCTTTAATGAGCAAAAGAAAAATAACTAAATCAAGCTGGGAGGCAAAGAGCAACAGTTACTATTAATAATCACTCTTAAGCCAGGAGGGTCCAGAAAAGAGCCCTTAAGTGGAGCTTGGCTAGGGAACTGGTGTGGTCCAATCTATAAGCTTCAGAGTGCAGTAGGTTTAAGGAGAAGGGAGAGGGAGACGAAGAAAAAAATCTAGCCAGTAAACCCCAAGTTAACTGGGCATCATCTGCCCATCCAAATTTACCTTCCTTTGGAGAGGAGAAGGAAGAGGAAGGGGAGTCAAACAGGAGAGGATGAGCTGAAGTTACCCAGCTAGCTGGGTCGCCACTCAGGCATCGGGGTCTACTCACAGGTTGTGTTCCTTCATTCTCGAGGAAAACATGCCATCAGAGAAATGATGACATGACTTGCACTTGACTTTGTTTTGAGTGAGGGAGGACTATGCAGGTCACCAGCCTTACTTTCTCCTGTAGGAGTAAAGAACTTGAAATTGAGGAGATGCACATCAATTGGGAAATAGCTGAGTAAGTTGTGGTATGTAATTATAATGGAATGCTATTGTACTATAAAAAATGATGAGGAAGGTCTCAGAAAAACCTAGAAAGATTTACATGGGTTGATGCAAAGTGAAATGTACTGGGTACAAAGTAACAGCAATACTGTGAGATGATCAGCTGTGAATGAGGTAGCTATTCTCAGCAATGCAGTGATCCATGACAACTCTGAAGGACTTCGGATAAAAAATGCTATCCATTCCCAAAGAAAGCACTGATGGTGTCTGAACACAGATTTAGGCAACTTTGGGGCTCTTTCTCCTACTTTATTTTTTTGTCTATGTTCTCTTTCCCAGCATAACTATTATGGATATGTTTTGCATGACTACACACATATAACCTACTTCCACTGTCACTGACCAAGGTAAGTCATACAGCACCATTTCCATTTTACAGATGAGGAAAGAGAAACTCGGCAATGAAGCTCATACAGCTTGAGTGAACTAAGATGCTAACTCAGACCTTCAGACTCCAAGTTCAGCATTCTTTATCATACTACCTTGAAAAAATCTGCAAAACATTTAGAATCTTCCAGGCTGATAAAAAGGAAGTATGGCCTCAAGCGCTAAGGCCTGAAAAGACTGTGCTAGTGTTAGGATATTGCCTCCCAATTGACAAATACACAGGTGCAGCCTGAGTCATTGTTACTGATAGGTCATTAAAAAAAAAGCTTATAGAAACAAACAACTCTTTCTTATAAATGATTCAGAAACAATTTCAGAATCCAGTTCTTGCCAGATTTTAGGCCCTACTAAATGACTGATTTATGTGTGGGATGTCCCTGACTAACCATACTGGAAATCTCTAATACCTTTTGGTAAAGTTGACAGGAAATCCTACAAGTAAAAAACCCAAAGGAAGAAAACTACATTATGGGGACAGTCTGTCTCTGCTGGGTCATAAAGAATTAATCAAAGTTTAGTGCTGTAGAAGGGATGGGGGCATGACATTGTTGTGGAAATGGTCCCACTAGAATAAAGGGGAGACAAAACAGGAATACAAAGAAAAAAAAGGAAGACCTCTTTGTGCTTTTTTGTAGTCAGGCTACCTTGTTACATTTTTATGACCACAAGAGATCCTCTGGGTGTATAGTTTACTGCTCTTCTACTTCTGACTTTCATGTAGAAAATCACCTACAGCAGTAGAGCAGGTCTTTAGTCACATCAATCATATGTTTCCTATGTGGGATAGTTACCCTTTGATCCCCTACTACATCATCGTCCTTATTTGCTCTTGTCCAAGGTCCTGAGGTAATCAAGGAGGATCATCTGGTACTACTTCATTAATTACTAAAATTGCAATATCTCATTAAATGATCAATTAACTCTGAGCTGCCCTCATCAGTTTATTAAATATTACTTAATAAAGGAATAAACGTTATTTAATAAGCTGGATGGATCTTTTTCCCATAAGAATGAAAATCTCTTAAGTACTGAACTCACTAGTTTCTTAGGCTTAAATATCAAGGTTACTGGCTATACTATTTATTGTGTAATGAACAATATGACAAATATGTAATCATTCATAGTGTATTGGTTGTGAGGATCACAGCCAAAGTTACTTTGAATGATCACTATAAACTTGAACTGCCATAATTCTGGAAATATAGACCTACCATTCTGTTCCTACGAAATAAACCAATCTCAAGGCCCCAGAGGCTGGTGAAGGGATGCTGGAAGCCCATGTTGATAGGCAGACATTGTTTTTAGGTCCACTGGGCATTCCTTGGGATGCCCTTTAGCCTTTGTCTTTGGTCCCATCTTCATTTCCCATTTCAAATTCTTTGGAACTCATATTCTCGAATATCAATTCTTCATCATTCTTTAAATTCATTCAGCATTCCTACACATTAAGGTCATAATTTTAACAGAATTCAATTGTTTCTCTGCTGGTACTATGCTGGTGGTGACTTTGCATCAGACTGCTATGACCTCTCGTCTTGCAGTCTTTTGCATTTATAAATAAGATGATTTTGTTTTCTGGTTCCAACTTTTAACTGATTCTCTGCAAAACTTCTGTCTGACATATGTATTTATCAGTGTGAGTCTATGCTTATGATAGGCTCTATCATAGAGGTACACTACACAAGAGGATCTATACCACCTTCCACCTAATTTCTGAAAGCTGATGGACATAGTATTCAGTATGGCGTTCAAGGGCAAAACTGCCCCAGGGACACTTGCCCTGGAAAGCTTCCATGTCTCCTCTCTGGTCTGGAACAGTAGTGTCAAAAGAAAATAGACATGGATCCCTACCAGCTGCCTAATTAACACAAATTAATATCATCTATGTTTTACTGTATTTTTCAAAATTTTGGTAGATATTCCCCTATTATATTTTAATCCAGCTCTGGCCCCATTGGGAGAATTGCCTCTGGCGCTCAAGTTTGACATTTCTAGTGCAGAGTATCCTTTCATGAACTGGGAGAGCAATGCAGAGTCAAGAGTCACACTGAAAATACAGATTTGATAAAAGTGTTTCAGGAATCTGCAGTAAGTTGCATGATCTTTTTTTCCGCTTCTACTGAAGCTGGAGAATTGAGATTGTTACAAATGCTAGATGCTGCTTTCCAAAGATCACGTGGTTCAAATAAGATCCTCATCGTATTGAAGCAAACACATTGGGTGGTCCATCTCAGAATATATTTCCTCTGCTTCCTGCTGGAGGCCTCTTAAGGTTTTCCAAGCTGTCTAAGCCACCAAAGTGCCCTAACAGTATGCAATGGGGAATTTGGACCCTCTATCCCTTCTGTTCATGCCTGGGCCTATCTTCTTTTTCCTTCTTCTTCCCAAACTTGCCATCCTCTTCTACCATACCCAGTAGTTAGTTTCTCATTTCCCCACATAAATAAACTATAAAAGAACACACAAAATATTTTGACGCCAAAAATGCTGGGCATAGATTTTTTTTCAGTATGGAAATTTCATGTGTTGTTAGGAATATTATTATAATAATAACAATAACATTAATGCATCTTTGGTTTATAATGTCTTACCAGATTCTAGCTTTATTAAACATTTTCCTTAAAACCAGAGTGTACAAGTGTTACACACTGACTGAATTCTTGTAAGATACAATGACATGAACTTTCTTAATATCCAATCTGTAAATACGAGGTCCAAACATAATGCAGTGGCGTGACTTGTCATTCAAGTTCTTCTAATCTAGAGAAAGATTTTAATAGAATCTCTGCCACAATCTATCTTCTAGTCATGTTTTATTGCATGGCATACAATTTCCCACTTTCAGCAGTTTTCAGGCTTTCAGTTCTTTATATATCATCATTAATTTTTCCTGATGATGGCCTAAAATGCCCCAAGTTGGAGACACAAGTGGCAGTTACTGAGGTCTATTCCTTTAGGAAGACGGTGGTCACTGCTGTCCACATCCTCCTGAGCATCAGAACAAGCTAAGTACAGATGCAGAGATGACTAAAAGTACGCAGGACAAATGTAAAGTATTTTCATTGGTTCAAGCACGTATTAAGTTCCTACCCTATGAAGAACACTGTGCTACATGCCACAAAGTTTAGACATGTTTGATCCTCTTTGAGCATGAAGGACAACAACACATTTAGACAATGCACAGTGTTTCCTGGCTAGCTATAAGTAAAAATAAAATTACAGTTCTGCTCTGTTTTTTCAGGGTGGTCAGTTAGGTGTCTTAAAACTGCAACATCTACAACATTAGATCTGTACTGCCTGGGCACAAACCTCTTATAGGATCATAGGACACCAAGAAACACGAGACTTTTTAGATATCGTTCCCAACACAGCAAACTGTCTTTTTGTTAATTTTTACAAGCATGTTATCCTCTCTATGGAGAAGAATCAATAAATCAATAAAAAAATATTAAGTACCAACAATGTGCCTGGTGTTGTAAATGCAAAGTCAAAGACCCTGCTACCCACAAGTAGCTAACAATCTATTGAATAAAACAACATGACAGGTGCATGTATGAAATACGAGATAGATACATAGTGTCTGGAATGAGGAGGAAGAACATTAGCTGCTTAGGTGAATCAGGAAAGGGTTCATGGAAAAGATGCCACTTCAGCTGAAGCTTTAGGGAAATGAAGGCTTGTATAAAGGCACAAAGACAGTAGACGGAGTGTCATGTGTGCGCAATGGCAAGAAGACATGTTTTGCTGGACCACAGAAATCTGTGGAGAGTAGTGTTGAAGCCAGATTGTGACTTGCTGATGACTGAACACAAATAGTTATTAAAATATCTACCATGACTCAGAAACTAACTAAACCTGTGAGAACTGATGAGGCCACCAAGTGAGAGTGAAGAGAGAAAAAGAGAAGGGTACAGCCCATAAAGGCTGACTGAGGAGTCAGTAAGGGCTGGGCTAAAACACTGCTTCAGATACACACTGCCTATATGAGTATGGACAACTGACTTAAACTCTCAAGTGCTCTCAGGAATTCCTTTTGAGCACACATTTCAAATGAGTTGCTCATCTGCAAAAATGGAAGGAGTTTCCGAAGTCACAGACAAAAAGCCTAAGCACAGTGCCCTGAACTTAGATTACATTTAATAAAATTTGTTGAAATGATGCTATTTCTTTCATCCACCATATTTTTATGCTTTTTTCTTTGGAAATGTTTTAAAACCAGTGCTGTATAATACAGGCAGATAAGTTCATAACTTTAAATCTTGACTATTTATGAGCCAAGATATTTTGTGCTAATAATTTTTAGCCACATGATATATACTAAGCACTATTAAAAACGACAAGATTTCAGGATGTACATAGTCTTGACATATGGCCACATATTGAGCTACCAAAGAAAATGCTTAGATATCACTGTAAAAAGAAGGTCAGGGAAACAATTCCTATGTAAACGCAACTGAACTAAATAACAAATGATTTCTAGGCTATTTTTGATAATAATATTTTGTGGCATGGGACTAAAGAACTGCAATTACAAGAACATGACGCTAGGTGGTGGTCTTTATCAAGCTTCCCTCCAGTTGAGTAATCTGTGTACCAGATAAATAACAGTACCAGTGAAATAACAATATGCAAAAAGCAAAAACATTGCACAAACTGGATTATATCCTACATGTGTTTTGAATGAGTGGGACACAGTGACTACATTAAAACACATTACTAACTGACTAGCAGGGAGCTGAGAATAATGAACGTTATGTCCCACTTGCAATGCTGGGCATACTGCTCCACAAACTTGCTATTAGAAAGTAATTTACAGTTTTCATATTCATTAAATAATTTTATATTCGCAATTACCTTATAACACAGATACAGAGGAAAGGGTGTTGGCCTGGAAGAATTCAGAATAATTTTTCTGCCACTGTGACATGGAACATGGGGCCTTTCCTGTGCCCTCTGTGGGCCTGTTTTCTCATCTGCATATAAGGGAATGAGTTTAAATGAACTTGATGGTGCTTATGACTCTACGTAGAACAGCTCTTTCTAACTTGCTCCTCAGGAAACTGAGGATCAGAAAGATTGAGTTAATTAGTATCTAATGATTGGCAAGTGGAAGAACCAGAGCCAGAAGTCAATTTCCTACTTGCCCTCCTTGCCTTAAAGTACTATTA